>NW_004524603.1:18485322-18516339 GCF_000260255.1 Octodon degus | reverse complement strand
TAAATTTACTTAAATATCCAAGATGTAATTTACAAACATTTTCACAATTTCCAAATTCCTAGGTCTGGATACTTGGCTCTGTAAAGGATAAAAGTTGAATTAGTGATAATCATTTTTTCTTAGTATATTGATATTTTTAAAGTATTGTAGACATTCCAATGCTGAGTCAATTTTGGCTATGAATCCAGTGTGCAGATTTAGTAAGAAGGATTTATAGACTGGTTTGCAGAATAATTATGCATTCTACCTTTCGCCACTGAATGAAGGCAAATTTGCATTACACTGTGTGTGTGATGGTTGGATCTCATCAGCCTCTTGTTTTTTATTTTTTGTTTTACTTTTTTATTTTGAAAAAGTTATTTTCATAAAATAATTTAATTTATATTAATACGTGATGGGTTTATGTTAAGGTGTAGTGGATTCATTATTAGTTTTGATGAATAAGTCTTTGTTTTAAGGCCTCAGTTTTAATTTTTAATTCTGTCAGCTTAGGAAGCTGAAGGCTTGGCTGGATCTGCTAGCGGATTCCACACCCCACCTTCCTGCCATAGAGTGATTCAACACTTAGAGGGTAGATAAAGGGGTTGAGGAAAGCTTTGTGAGCCACTTCCTCAGAGGAGCTCTGATCTTCGCAGCCACAGCCACTTCCTTGGAGAAGCTCTGGTCTTTGCAGTAGACATGGAAGAAAGAGAGAGAGGCGTGATAGATGCGGCAGCTGCTGCTCCTTCCTCTGCTCTTTGCTGTTTTCTTCTGCCATGAACTGCTTCCTTTGCCTTGTGCTACTCTTCCCTGGAGCCAGTTGAGTATGGAGCGAAACCTCCAGTAACTGAGTTAAATGAACCTTTCCTTCCTTAATTTTGGGTGTTGGCTATTTTGAACCAGCAATGAGTAAAAATCATCTGTCTCTTTTCTCCACCCTTCATCTTCTTTTATCCTCTGTCCTGTTACAAAACAGAATGCCTCAGTAGAGTCCCTGGAGCTCTGGTTTTGATTGAGTTTGCCCACTGGAGGTCGAAGCCAAAGTCACCCATTTACCAGCCAACTGAAAGAGCTCCTCACACTGGCAATGTCTTGTGGCTAAGGGTCGCAGCTTGTGGGAAAGGTCTGTGTAAATCAGGCGCTACAGACTGGCCTGACCAGGACCCTTGTGGGAAAGGTCTGTGTAAATCAGGCGCTACAGACTGGCCTGACCAGGACCCTTGCCATCCCCAGTTTCTAGTCACACATTTTAAGTATTCAATTTATTAAAATCGCATCAAATTACATAACTCAAATGTGAATGTGTCTTTTCTCTTTTATGTATTTGGCACAGGGTCTCACTACACAGCTCAGACTCATAATGATCCTCTTGTTTTCAGCCTCTCCAATGCTAGGATTACAGGCACGCGCCACCATGCCCAGATTTGGTGGCCAACTAAGCACACCTGGAGACAGGGTCAGCACCTCATGTGGCGCCGGGGATTGAATCCCAGTCCCTGCGCTTACCTAAGCAGGTGCTTAGTCTGCTGAGCTATCTCGCCAGTCCTAAGCGTGAATTTTTCTTCTCTTTCCTGCTTCAACTCTGCCTCTACAATATAGGACCATCAGTGACAACAACGCAAAGCTCCAAGCTATTACACTAATGCTAATGAACTGAGAAATCAAGTATCTCTCGTGCTCGCCACCACATGCATTTAGATAAACACATGTAAGGCTCAAGGGAAAATCACTGGAAATAATCACTATATTGTTAAATTAAAAAGTATAAAATTACAAGAGCACCACAGTTTGGAGTGAGTTTTCAGTCAGATTATGTTTAAACAGAAATGAAGTCTTCAGTGATCCTCTAGTCTGAGGTAGAAGCTGGCATGCAGAGGGGTCCCTCAAGGACACATGGGTGTAAGACCTCCCACCCTTTAACTGCTTGAGTCTACGAATTCATGTGCAGCTACAGCAAGAACACAGGAGATGGACAGAACAGCACTACACTGTGGGAACTGTGCGAAGAGCAGGGATGGCTCCCCTGATGACCCTCATGAGCAGAGAGCCATCAGAAACCCCACATGGCTCTCTGAGCACACCAGGTGAGGGACAGGGCCACCGCAATCAGATGTGAGGATCCAAGGTGACCACGCCAGCATGAGGAGCATGAACACCACCAGAGAACACTTGTCACAAAATGCACAGCACTGATGAATTTTTAAAAATAAAATTATTCCAAATAATCCATATGGATTGGATGGCTGAGATGGTTCCAAGTACTAAGCTCTCCTGTGAAGTCATTTTCAGAAAAAAAGAATCTATTCATCCGGGTCCTTCCTACAGCCTAAATAGATATGTATTCTCTCTCTCTCTCTCTCTCTCTCTCTCTCTCTCTCTCTCTCTCTCTCTCTCTCTCAAATTATATATTATATATTAATATAATTAGATATATTATCCAAAAAGCAGCACCACAGAAGAGACAGATGGACCAAGCAGGAAGATCATAGGACAGTACAACACTGTCCCTCCCATCTGTATAAAATGGCAAATAAAAATCTTCCCATCCCTCTTCTCTTCTTCTTCTCGCTTCAACCTATTTTGCCCATCTAAAACAAGAGCCACTGGGCTGACCTGGAGAACACAGGTCCAGTGTCAGAGGAGGACTGTGTCTTTTGTCTTGCTTATGCAGCCTGCAGCAGGAAAACTTTTAAATTAGTAAATATTTGCAAAACAGGATGAGTCCGTTCATCGTGGGGAGTCAGCACACATGCCCACCTTATCCTTGTTATTTGCGCTCCCGCTCCCATCCCTTCCTTCTCTCTTCATCCCTAGAAATGCTTCCCATCTCCAAAAGGTCTACCCCCCTCCCTGTTTCTTCTCACCTATCCTGTGTCTTGCTCTTTAAACAACTCACTGGCGTTTCTCATATGAAACAAACCATGCGCTAGTTCAGCTTCTTCATCTTATTCATGTTACTCAGCACTATGCTCTCCAGGAGTGTCCATTCTCCTACAAATGAGACAAATGTGCTCTTCTTTATGGTGCTGTGGGACTCCAGTGAGTATGAATGCCACACCTCCTTTATGCATTTATCTGTCGATGGACGGAGAGGCTATTTCCAAGACTTAGCTCTTGTGAGCTGGTCACCAGTCATGGCAGCATGGTATTTTCTTCCCCAGAATGAGGCAAACACCAAAATCAATGCAATGTTTCCAATTCTCACTCATTGCCCACAACCCTACCCCATGCTGCCCAAGTTTCCTTGGATCCCTCCATAATTAAAAGCTCTGTGTTTGTCAGCTCACCTCAAAGCTTAACGCAAGGACTCACATGATTATTTTAAAAAGTCATCAATAATGTGACTCATCGCCAGTCTAACCTTTCCAGCAAACCCTAAAATTCTTAGAAGTTGATCTCTGGACACTGTCTAAGGCTATAAGCCAAGTCAGTAAATGCAAAGGCAGAGAGTTTAAACTTGTACTCATTGTGCCCCAATCCATCCCCCTCTTACTCTTTCTACTACCTCCTGGAGGATCTTCAATCAAAAAGAAAGGAAACACACACCAAAGGATCAGCCATGATGAAAGCCTCTCTGCTAAGAAACTGGGAAGGTTTGGAGAGAGAAATGTATTCCCGGGTCCTGGCCACATTGTCCTCCGAGTGGTTCTGCTCAGTGTTATGCCGGGAGAATAAATGCTGACCATTACATAGCAGCAGAAGTGGTATTGCTCCACATCACGAGGACTGATCAAACGTGCTCCACAAGACAGCATTCCTCACGAAGGAATTGAACAAAATAGGAAAACGTATGTGCCAAAACTCAACAATCAATAAAATTTAAGGCTGTCAAAGGGTACTAATTTCTAAGGCAACTGCCCCCTGCGATGTGTTTTGAGAACAATCAAAATACTTCTTCATGCAGCATCTGCCTGGCAAGTGCAAGGACCTGAGTTCAAATCTCAAGTACCCCCCCCCAAAAAAATGACTTCTTACAAAAAGGTGATTTGGAGAAATAATGCCTTTCAGAAAAGAATTGATGTATGGATGAGCTTAGGGTTAGGAGTCCTCTAGCTCGTGCCCCTGAAGGCCGGAGCAGCCTCCTGCGAGGTGGGTGGCTGGACCCTTACCTTACCACACTGCTTACATTTCCCCTCCTGCCGGCGCCTGTGCACCCAGTGATGACGCACAAAATTCTGTGGAAAAACAAAGTTAAAGGAAAATTTTTAATCTGCAGACCTCAATATTCACTTTGTAATGTTTTAAGATTATAGATTTATATAAACCACAATTCATGCCCAAAAACAAAACTGTATTTATAACTTATTTAACAATAACCATGGATTCACTCAAGAAAAAAAATAAAATAAAGTTAATTCCTCTGTCTTTGGTGAAGTCCCATAGTTATAGGTTCTGTCTACGTTGCCTTTCCCTGCTGCCTGCCTAGAGGCCAGTGGCCATACCAGCTGTTTACTTTCCAGTCCTATCAGTAAAACTTTGCATAGATCTGTCGAGGGTAAAGGACTGTGAGCTGGGAGGTCCCAGAAGCAGGTTAAAAAAAAATACCCATAGAGAAATGAAAAGGTGCAGGAAAAGAGCCAGGACAGCAACATCCGATTCAAATGAACGAACATGGGTTTACTACCTCCCATGACAGGCGGGCACTGTTCTAAACACTAACTAGATAGAACTTCAATTCTCAGGAAGTGACAAGACATTGACTTGAAAACATCTTACCACCGAACAATGATTGGAAAATGTTTTACTAGATGAAGTGAAGGAGGAGAAAAGTGGTGTCAAAGACAAGAGATGTGAGTCCATGGGTAATAGTTTCATAATGAGACTGTTTATTCCCCAGGCAGCCTAGGTAGACAGCTCCAGTCTTTTGAGGCAGATAATCACCCCTGGGGCAGCGAGGCAAGCAGCCCTTGTACCCCTAGCTCTTATGGCACCTGAGAAGAAAGAAAACTACTTTTTTATTATTTTTAAATTTAGAAATGCATTGTTTAATCCACAAGCTTCATATAGCTTTAGTTTAAAAAAAAAAAAAAAAGAAAGAAACAACAGTGAAACCAAGACACTATTTCCAAGTCTAGACCCTTCTTCCAGCTTCCAAATACAAGAGCTCTGAACACTATATATCCCAATTGGAAGAATATGTCAAAAACATGAATAGAGCCATGATATTTCAGAAAACAATGATTTCATATAACTGAAGGATCCATCCATCCCCTGGGATGACTAGACTACCTTTATAAACAGAAGTTTAAGTAGATGCTCCAATGTCACAGGCTTTCCTATTGCCTGTGGAATTGATGCTGAAAGGAATCAGGATCCGAGCGCCAGGTTGAGACAGAAAAATTAAAGCTTGTTCTCCAAGAATGTGTGACATGTTGATTCAGAGCACTGGATTTTACTGTGTTCTGGGCTTCTTCTCTTTTCTCCCTCCCTTGTTACTAATCCCCACATCCTCTTCTTCCCCTGCTTGTAAAGAACACTATTTTCAAGACAAGTATAGGTACACCTAATACCTTAGCACAAAGCATCTCTCTGAGGCCAATATACATATAACCCAACCTACTCCTCTCTTTCCCTTTTCTGAATTAACACACTTGACTTGATACTAGGTGTCTTTTGTTGCATCCAGCCATAATAGGCCCTTGGCATACATGGAGTCATTCAACAAATGTTTATTAAGTCTCTTCTACATGTGCGGCTTGTTAAGGCCAGTGTTGAGGAAAGAAAAAATATTATAGCCAGGCATGAAAATCAGACTGACATGAATCCCCCAGCAAGCATTAGCATTATTAATGCCAAAAGGCAGTCTCGGTTTCTCTGAGTAATGTCAAATCAACTCATACCAAAATAAAAGAAAAACCCTGGGGGGATATGGTCTTTCAGCTACAATATGATACGAAGAAGCATAAAGGTCCCCAAAAATTAGCCTGATTTTCATCTTGCTTTGCTCACTGTCATGCTTTAATAAAACAATTTTATCTGCTCTAAGAAAGAAGCTAATAATAATAATAATAATAATAATAATAATAATACTTCCTGATTACTGACTCGGTCCCAGGCACTTTTAAATATCTTTTATGTATAACATGCATAAAAATGTTTTTAATCTTCATGAGAGTTTTAGTGACTAGAGGAGCTGTACAGAAGGAATACACGGATGAAGTCTTAGGTGTTCTTCAAGCGTTGAGCTATTTGTAGATTTGCGGTACATTACAGTGTTCTGTGCCCTCCCCACTCCTCCTCTGCTGCCATAGCAACCTCTACTGCACCCCCTTGGCACCGGAGACCAAACCTCCCCCTCATTCAATAGTAGGAAGATACATTTCTGACACATCACACCTCCAAGATCCTGGCCGGTGGGTTCACTGTCCTGTAGCCAGGGCCACTGATTCCTTCAAGCACCTCCAGAGACTGGGCTGGCGCACCTGGAGTGTTTGTCTAACCTTCCAAGTCCACCTGGGCATGATGGGCCCCAAAGCTCGCTGCGGCTTTCGAGACCGTGGCTGCCTTTCCAGCAGCCTTCTGCACTGTCAGCAGCAGGTCCAGCTTGAGTGTAAGAACTCTAGGGAGGGGGAGATGCTGGGCCCTCCCCATCCTCACTCTTCAGATGAAGCTACTGCTGAGCACCTTGACCTCATACTCTAGTGATAAGACAAGGACTTTACTCAGGGCTTGCTTAAGAGTTAAGGTAGGAAGGACAGTAGCAAACTGCCAACCATGGAGTGTCAGAATTCAAGTTATTGAAGGCGTCTCAGCGAGACATCATGGTGCGTTCCTCTAACTCCAGCACTGGGAGGCTGAGGTAGGAGGACTAAAGGTTTGAGCCCAACCTAGGCAACTTAGTGACTCAGCAAGATCTTGTCTCAAAAAAAAAGTAATATAGGGCAGCTCCTCAGAGAGTTTGACTCTAGGTAGCATTACAGCCCTCATTTAACAGATAAGGAAACCGAAGCACAGAAACGTACATCAGAGCAGCAACTTGTGTTCTGTCAGTTGTGTCCCTAATGCCTCTCTTCTGCTCTGAAAGATCTCACTTGAGCTACTTCAACGAGACATGCCAATGACAGACAGGAATGAAAATACTGAGTCTGTAAAAATGTCAGACAGTAATTAGAAGGCAGAGAAAAACTTACCACACTTGCTTAGGTTAGAAGAAACTGAGCAAGAATGAACAATACCACTGAAAGAAATTCTGCATTTATTAGGGTTATAAATCACCCAGTTACTATCAATTTAAGAAGGAAAATCCTGGAAGAATTGGATATAATTACCTGTGAGAAATCACGCTGACTCATAGGATCACTGAGCTAGTGCCAGATCTACTCAAAAGATGAAGCCAACAATTTTCACAAACCAACAGTTATTTAGAAATTAGATGACTAAATTAATCATTTTGCTGTGACACATATTTTGGCAAGCATATTTACAGTTCCATGTAATTTAGTTTACACAGGAAATAAGAGATAGTATTTAAGAATTGTTTTTAAATATTTATATATATGCATATATATATATATAAAACTAATAGTCATTAAACATCTTTACTATTATTCTTTCTAGAAAGTAAGCAGGAAAGCAAGAAAACCAAGGCACAGATCACATGATTTGCACAAAAATTATTAAACTTTTATTTAACTATACTTATTATTGAAGAAAGTAACTTAACAAACTTACTAACTATATGTCCATAATCTATAGTTTTAGATTTGGATATGTCAAGCACCCATCCATTCAGAATGTTTCCCTGACTTAGTATAAATTTATTTCTGTATGGTTTAAAATAATAATGTGGGGTCGGGGAGGTGGCCCAGTGGAATAAGCGCTTCCCTGGTAAGCGCAAGGGCCTGAGTTCAATCACCAGTTCCAACAAAAAATAAATAAATAACTAATAATGTGATCACACAGTATGTATATGCATCAATTGCCCAAGTTGATTGTATTATGCAAATATATTCTAATAAGAAGAAAAAAATTCAGCTTAAGCACATAGTTTGAACAAAGTAAATATGCAATAAATGTATGGTCGACTGAATGGAATTCTCAACCTTATTTCTTTGACAACTAAATCATGGGGCTATTATTTTAGGGAGGGAGGGTCATTAAATGTCTTCATCAGTAAGGAAAAGAAAGCTGTTATCGTAGTTTGTTACTGTTTTCTAATCGTTATTCATGAGCAATTTAATTTTACACACTGTTTTCTTTTGACCATTATTCATGGCTCTTAAATTACTGGAGTGAAATTAGATTTTTCACACTTTCTTCTTTTGGCCATTTTTCATAGCTCCTAACTAGTTGAATCAAAATTAGGTTTTTCACACTGTTCTCCTGATCATTATTCATTACCCCTAAATTGTTGAATTAATATTAGATTTGGGATTCTTATACTACAAATGTGAGTGTTGATACATAGTTGTTAAGACAGCAAACTAAGGCTTCGAACACCACAATATCTTCTCATTGTCAATCAATAATTCTTGAATTTTTCATAATCAGGTAAGGAAAAGACTATATCTTCTAGGTTTTTACCAGTGATATATGCTAATTGATACTTAGCATAATGGCTCAGTTATTTTCCAGTACCCAATTTAATTCAAAATGTTATTCATAGAATGTTTGAAAGGCTCTTAGAACTCATAACCTATCCTTTATAGTTTACAACTAAGAAAACTGAGCTTCCCAGAGACTCATCTCGAATGATGAAGTCCTCCACATATTTGTTAAAAAGTCACCAAGTTCAAGTCTTGTGTCACTGTGAGACACCGGGGCCAGCAGTTCTTACTCTTGAGATTCTGGCCACCCTGTCAGAAAGAAGCAGAGGTGCAACGTGAACCTAGACCGAGCTCACGAATGCCCCGTCGTTTACACTGAGTAATCTGTTAAAAATCTCTTAATTAAGAACCCCAAATCAGTCATCCTCAGCCATAAAGTTCATCTCCAAAATAGCCTCTTAGGCCAAGAGTTCTCAGGCATTCTGGAAGGAATTCAGCCTCTTAGAAGGGCATTCAGGCAGTCCACGTTCACTGACCACACGCTCTTCGTCTTGGACCATTAAACAGGGACAAATTCCACACAGAAACTCCCAAACCTTATGTTAAAGGAGGAAGACACTGTTAGGCCAGTAAATAGTAATATTTATAAATAATCCCAATGTGCAAGGGGATTCAAAGGGGGCACAGCAAGGTGCTCTGACAGAGAGCAATGTGCTGTGTATTTACAGGTGAGGAAGAATTCTGCAACAGACTACAGTCTGTGACACCACCAAGCTCCTATGTGAAATACTAACCCACAGTGCAGTGCGATTCAGATGTGGGACTTTCAGAGGCACCTAGGTCAGGAGGTTGGGGCCCTCACTAATGGGATTAGCAGCATCTCATAAAAGGGACTCCAAGAGAGGGCCTGAGATATAGCTCAGTGGCACAGCCCCTGCCTGGCAATAGTGAGGTCCTGAGTTCAGTTTCTGGTACAGAAAGGAGGAGGGGGCTCCAGAGGGATCTCTTGCCCTCCTTCATCCCTGTAAAGAAGTCTGCAGCATGGGACAGGCTTCTCACCACAGCCAAACCAGGCTGGATCCCTGACCTTGAGGTCCTCAGCAGCCAGAACTGTGAAAAATAAAATTCTCTTGTTTACAAGCCAGCCCAACTAGGATATTCTGAGATGAAATCATAGACTAAGACAACCTCTAAGTGAATGATATTTAGGCTGTAGCCTGGGCTGGGGAGACAGTTCAGCAGCTTAAGAGCCTGCCTGGCCAGCACAAGGTCCAGAGTTCACTCCCTGCGACCGCAAAAATAAATAAATAAGCAAGCAAGCTTTAGCCTGACTGGAAGAAACAGTCATGCAAAGAAATTTTCAATATACCAATCAAATACACAAACATTCAAGGCTCTGGTTAGAGCCAGATGGAGCAGGAAAGGCAGACAGTGGTCAGACCACCCAGGTCTTCTCCGACAAGACAAAGGGCTTCTGTGCTGTAGAAATCACTGGAGAGTTTCAAGACCGAAAACGACATAATCTAGTTTTCATCTAAAAGATCACACTCTTAAATTCTGGGCAAGTTAGAAGGAGAAGCTTAAAAAAAATATGGAGAAGCTACTGCAGGTGTCACAGGTACAAAGTCACTGTACCTTAGTACTGACAACAGAAATTGAGGTAAGTGCATTAATTATGAAAAACACTTTACAGATAAAATCGACAGGAAAAGGCAAATGAGTTGGATGCATAAGGAATGCAAGAGTAGAAATCAGTATGACCCGCTGTTGTTCCAATTGAAGTGTATTTTTTGCGAGGCGCAAAAACACAGGAAAAGCGGTTTCAACCAAAGAGCTTCTCTTTTCTATGCATTTTACTTGACACGGGAGCGATGCATTCTGACGCACCATACAGAACCTCAAGGAACGAAGACCGGAAATGGAAAGTCAGCAGATGTCAGAGCTTTAAACAAGAGCTGGCAGAGAAGACAGAACGTGGAGAAGCTCCTAACCCAGCAGGTTATAAACAGGGTCAGGGATGCACAGTGTGAGCCTGCAGGAAGGGTTTTCCAGTGCGGTGGAAAAGCGAGCGAGAGTGACACCGGCGCTCAAGAGCAGAGACCATCTCCTGAAAAATGGAATACTAATATTTTGAGTACTTCTGAAACAGAAAAGAATGATATCTACTGAGATTGGCACGGAGGACATCAATTGTGACAATAAACAGGCAATTTCAGTGAATGGAGAGTAAAAGCCAGCCCCAAACAGGTTCGAAAGATCAGAAGAGGACATACTAAAAATAATTCCAATACATGGCACTTCTTCGGAAGCTCAGCACTGAACACAAAGCTGAGGATTCAAGCAAAAATTAAGCACATTTATTTTTCTAAGTCAGGGTCTGGGGAGATAGCTCAGTAGAATAAGCGCTTGCCTGGCAAGCACAGGGTCCTGAGTTCAATCCCAGGTACTGCAAAAAACAAACAAAGGAACAACAACAACAAAAAAGACATCTCTATTTTTCTAAGACAGAAGCTGTGATAGCATGCTTATGCTGATAGACATAATCTAGATGGGGTGGAATGGGAGTGTTTGAAAATGTAAAAAAAGGAAGAATAACAAGTTGAAGGAAGAAGACAAGGGAAGACCACATGGTCGAAAGGCCACATGGAAGAATTAGTTTCAGGGAAAAGGAGCAGAAGAACTAAGGGAATCTCTCCTGCCCCCTGGAATTTAATTATCCATCTATGCAGAGAGAGGAGGGGAACTAAAATTGAAGGACCTCTCAGCAGGAAATCTATAAACCCCACCATAAGAACACATTGCAAGCCCTTTCCCTTTGCTCTGAGCTCCCACTGAGTGATATGGTGGCCGGGACCCACGTGCACTGTGGGGTAGCACAAAGGACACTCGCTATGCGGTTGGATCCACAAATACCAGGGGAAGCCAATGCATGGGGTAAGTACCTTCTCTTCTGTCCACAACCTCTGACTCTACCCTATTGCTTTCATGTTTTCTTTCAGTCCTCTTGAATTCAGTAGAATCAATGAGATCGTTCTTTTTCAGTGTCTTTTTAAAATTTCCCATTTGTCTAAAAAATCAAGGTCTGGCATATTGTCTAGCTCCTGGACTCAAAGGGTCCTCCTACCTCAGCCTCCTGAGTAGCTGAGACTACAAGGCTGAGGCTACCACTGCCCCAAGCCTAGTATTGACTGTCATTTAAATGTGTGTGATTTTCTCTGGATTCATCCATCTTCTGTTCCTAATCTACACAGTCAGGTAGCTCACAGCTTTCATTACTATCTGCAAGTGCCATCAATTAGCAAATGTCCAAACTCTGGCTCTTTTGTCTGATAACCTACAAATTCATATTCCCACCCAGCTTTCTCTTGGGCATCCTGATTTGGGGTCATAGGACACCTCAGACCTGGTAGTTCTACAACTAAACTCAACAGCTCCTCATCCCATCCTCAAATAAAGTCATTTTCCAACACTGAACACATTCTCCAAGGACCTTTTCCCTCATGTCCCCAAATCCCATCCATTACTACACCTTGTCAAGTTTGTTTTCTTCAAACTCATATCTGCCACCCATGTTACCCTTGGTCCAAGTCATCATTCTTGTACACTTAGATTACTGACAACACCTTCTCAGTTGCTTCTATACCTCCAACAGTACTATTGTAGAACTCCAGGATGTTTTCTCTGTGTTTCATTCAGCACAGGACATTTTACCAAAAGCAACTAAATGCCCCTTCCCAGTTTCTCTGATGATAACAGTGCAGCATGGCGCCCAGGGGCCCTTGAATCTGGCCCTTGCTCACCCATAGATTGCACTCCTCATTCACCAGCAACTCTCATTGATGCCTGTTTGCATCTTAAGTTCTGTTTAGGGTTTCATGGTCCCTTTCTTCTCACCCATGTTCACCACTATAAGAAGCTGGTCTGAGGCACACACCTGCTTGGATGTTTCCCAAGGAGTATAAGTACAGCTTGAACTCATCTCACTGGAAACATAAAGAGGAGCAGAAAGTCTAAGGGAATCCTGCCCCTCCCCCCCGCATCCCCTGGAATTTAATTATCCATCTAATGCAGAGAGAGGAGGGGAACTAAAATTGAAGGGCCTCTCAGCAGGAAATCTATAAACTCCACCATAAGAACACATTACTAATGTCCATTAATCAAAAATTACTCAGCAGGCTTTCTCTGAGGAGCGCTCCGCATAAGATGGTAAAGGGTGGAGCACAGTAGGGAGCACCTGAGCAGAGTAACTACACTCTAGGAAGGACGAGTTCTGCTCAGGACGAGCCTCTGTCTTGCGAACTGTGGACCACAATTCTGGCCCAGAACTAGACCCCAGAGAATACATTAGGGGACTGAGAACCACTCTCACCTTCCCTAACACCTCCCAGCAGTTGAGCTTGGTGTGTCCTCTGAACAGAAGCTGAACAAACAAGTATGTTCACAGGCCGTCTGCTCCTCTGAACCCTCTGTTATCACACAAATGGCATCAACTGCTCTGCATTCTAGTTCAAACTTGTTTATTGTCATGACTAGACTGTGAGGTCAGGGATCGACTACTGAATGTAAGTCTACCTATCTATGTATTTATCTATCTATTTAACATATTAAAACTCTGTTACTTAGATTAGATGAGATGTCCCCGGTCACACAGCATCAGAACTGGCTTTGAGAGAGAAGAGCTCAACTCTAGCATTCTTATGAATAAGGTCATTATGATGCCTTCTGTGTAGTTCATACACACTCAAAACTGAGAAACTGCATTGGAGATTAGCCAAGGAAACAACACAAGGCTATTGTCTCCTCACCCCTTCACCTCTGCTCCTCTCCAGTGTCTGGTTCAGCCATGAGTACATGGCTCCCACCACAGGGACAGCATGAGCGGAACAGAGCAGAGGGCTGTGTGCAAACAAGGGAGGTGCCTGAAGGGAGCACAGACGGGACTGACCGAGGGCTCCACCAGAGACTCGCGTGGAACCGACGGGCACAGACTGTATTTCCGACTCCCTAGTGAATCCTGGATACCTACGAGAGCCCAGAATCCACAGGAATCCAAGGTGGTAACCAAAAGCGTCCGGAAATACTCACTTCTCTTGGTGATCTCGAGCCCCCTTCCCGAAATGTTGGTTTACATCTGAAATTAATCTGTCATATAAAAAGAAAAATACGTTAGAGATAAGCATCACAGTAGGTCGAACTGCCTGAAAAACCGAAGAGTAACAGATAGTGAGACAATAATGCCCGGACACTAAGAAACCAGTTAAGATTATTGCTAGTTTTTTGAAATCGTCATGAAAGAGTCCATGTGACTTCACGTCTAAGTCCACGTCCCTGCGTTCTTAGTGATGAAATCAGGGCATCTGTAAATAATAATGCCCTTAGATTGACATGTGGATAAACTGAGGTAAGAAAGAGTCAGAAAAGTATGTGCCAGCTGAAGCCATTCAGCTGGGCTTCAGATCTTGAAACTTGAAAGTATAAACTTGAGAACTCTTAAATATGATGAGAATTATTCACATTATCCTGAAGTGTTCTTTACTAAGGATTCAGTCCTGCCCTTTTGAAAGGAAGGCCTCCTGGTTGGGAATCTGCATCTTGTTTCATGCCAGATCCAATGAAATGAGCATAGAATGAAGGAGAAGATCAGTGGGTGCGGTTGTGGTCCAGAGCATTAAGGTACAGTTGAGTAGTGGCTGCCTCGAGATTTCAGTGTACGACAGCTACAGGTTGTCAGGGCAAAGGCATGAATGGGGGGCTCAACTGCGGGTCATGGAACAAAAATGTTTCAACACATTCCCATGTGCGCATGGCAGCTCAGGAGCCCAGACAGAGCAAGGAGAATTCTGCGTGACCCTGAAGCCGAGGTCCGAGACAGAGGACAGCGTGCTATCTACTGGAGCCTTCCCTTGCGCTGGCCAAGGAAGAGATAAACTCTACAGAACACATGTCTTCAGGGGAGAGGTACCCGGAAGACATGGCTTCCAGCCCAGCCACACATTCAAACACAGACACTGCACAGGAAGCCACAGAAGTGGCCGACAGCTGTTTTCAGGTTCTGCTCTGGCCCTGGCAGCCACTTAAGTAAAAGGCAGACTCCTAAAGAAAGGCACATGTAAACGATGGTCTTAAGATGGAAATTTCTAGAACTGTTTTCTTTTGGGCGGAGGCCGGTTCAGCCCGCCCTGAGGGCGGGACTGGTGTAGCATGCGGTGCCAGGGTTCCAGCAGCAGTCCCCTGCACCTGCCTGAGCTCACCTAAGCAGGAGCTTTAGACTGCTGAACTATCTCGCTGGCCCCTGGAATTGTTTTCTTAAAAAAATATCTTGTTCAAAAGCAGAGATTGTATAGGAAGAGAATTCCTGCAAACTGGGCTCTGGTTTTACCATTTTTCTCAAAGGTCGACATTAAATGAGATCAAGAACTGCGTCAACAGACAGTCTAAATGACCCTTCAACGTTGTCTTTTAATTATTAATCTGCTCATCTTGTCTGACTTCTAGTTTTTAAAGGAAAACTGTTGTTTAAAAAAGTTGGAAATGCGGGTTAATACCTGCCCCCTCCAATGTAATGAAGACCGGACATTGGCAATAAATATATGTGGCAGCAGGTGGCGCTCTCTTACCTTTTCTAGCTGCTCGATGCAGGCGGCGTGGACCACGATTTTACACACTGCACACTTTCTCCTGAGAGCAGATTTCTACAACGTACAAGTCAAAACATAGAAAAGAAATGTTAACGATCTGTTCCGAGGACTTCCCCGGCCTTAAAAGGAGCATGCAGAAACAAAGCAAACGTTACCGTCATGCCCATTACGAAGCAAATGTAGCTCCATATTGACACAACCTCCGTTGGCCTGGGATCATCTCTCGGACTATAACAGACGTCACAGCTGCTAACTATTGAGCACACAGTATCAACTAAGCTCTTTCCCGCACGACCACACCTCTGAGTTTTATGGTAAAACGATGACGTCATTGTCCTCTTTTTTTTTTTTTTTTTTTTTTTTTTTTTTTTTTTTTTCACATTTTCACTAAAGTAGCTAACGTGCCAATGTCTTTACTTAGGTCTGCCTTCAAACCAAGCATCTTGTCACTGCTGCCAGACAGCCTGCGTTTCAAGGGATGGGGTAACACACACAACCAGAACACGAAACAGTAGTAGAAGTAGTAATAGAGGCAGCAACTATAACACATTTCGACTTTGTGAACGGTCAAGAACGGCATGTCCTGGGGATCTCCTGTTGCCTACAGTGTGCTGGCTAGATCCCTGACTTGGCAGGAAACCCACAGAAGACCTGAGTTTTGGTGCTCCTCAGAAGTACAGGGCTGCTAAGGGAACTGAGAGTTCATGCTAGTGCGCTTCTCTCCTGCTGCAACAGCCCTGGAAGACTTCGCACAAGCAAAGGAGGGTATCTGAGGTGGGTAGCTACATGCAGGCCAGGACTTAACGGGGCCTGAAAAGCTGTGTTCTTTGTCAGCTACCCCCATCTCTGTCTGGCTTTGTGCCCACCGCTGGGCTCTGCATGCGGTGAAGCTGCAGGGAACTTGGAGGCTTCTAGAAGCCGGCTGGGGAAGGGACATGGAACACCGCTTTGGGCAGCTTGCACAACTTGGGAAACCAGAGCAGCACCCGCGTACTCTGTGATCCCTACCAGAATCCCAGGTCAAAGAATCCTGAGTCAAAGTGTTTTCTGAACAGGGATCTGGGCTACACCCTTTGGGGTGCCACTGGGCTAAGATATATTATCTCTTATCTTTTGGGGGTGACACACAAATATTCATCAGGAGTAATTTAAGGGCAATGCTCTATGACAACAACAGGTGACATAAAGGGCTGTGTGTGATAAAACTAGCTTGAATCCTTGGCATGTCTTGTCGGCCCTGCCCAGCCTGGGCGTGGTGGCACACACCTGCAATCCCAGTGCTTGGGAGGCTGAAACCAGGAGGATCACTATGAGTCCAACCTGTGTAGTGAGACCCTGTAGACCCTGTACTAAATACATTTTTAAAAAACTAATTTGAATTAGGTAATACTGAATTTTAGAAGACCCTCTTAAAGTATATTACTAGTGTCTGTGCCTCTTGAGGCAGAACATACGCACCACAATCTCAATTCTCCTTCACAAACAGTGCACCATGCTGTTCTACAAAGACCAGCCCTTCTGCTGTTCCTGCCTTTCTGTCTGACTGAAGTTCCTTGCAAATCATTGTCCCTGTCTTTTGTCCACTCCGCTCTCCTCAGTGACAGCTTCTACACAGCTGTGAGTCTGAAAATCAGATAATTAAGGTTTATAATAACATACAAAATTAAGTGAATAAGTTCTGAGTGAAGGCCTGTGGATCTTTTCCTTCATAATTATGAGCACGGATTTCAGTTCTTCAATTGATGGGGACTATTTAAGCGGGTCTAACGTCTTTTACTGTCGACCTCTTGGATTCTGAGTAGGTTTGAATGGATGAAAGTTATTTGAAATAGCTGGATAAGAAGCTTTGGGGCTGAAATTGCTCAAAACATAATAGAGTTTTGAGCTTGGTTATGTTATAATTTTTGTTTTGAACACTTAAGCCAAATATAGGAAATACAGTATGCAATGTACAAGGGTCTAGATCTCTTTTTTTGAGGTTATGAGCAGAATATATTTATTGAGAGAAAGAAAGCTCCTGTCTGAGAGAGGGACGGGAGGGGGGCCCTAGTGGGTAGTTCCCTGAGGTCTGGATCTTTTAAGCCCTGAGAAATATTTTTTCCCAAATAACTATTATGCAATCCACTATGAAAATCAATGAGTTAAATTCATTAGCAAATTACTCAATAGGTTAGTTATTACTCTGCATAATGAGGCATAGGTTTTACAGAATCTAGCACAAGGAGATAGTTTTTAAAAGACATCTGGGATATGAAATGTGTTTTAACAATCAAAATTATAAAGATTATTTTTTGTCTTTAGTAAGGGTCTACAGGGTCTCACTACACAGATTGGGATTATAGTGATCCTCCTGTTTTCAGCCTCCCAAGTGCTGGGATTACTGGCATGCACCATGGCACCCAGTCTCAATCTCCATCTCAGCATGCCCCAGGGGTGGGGCTGGGACAGCACACCAGGGATCAAATCCCAGTCCCCGAGTCTGCCTAAGCAGGTACTTTAATCCACTGAGCTATCTGGCCAGCCCTTGAAATTATAAAGATTTATCCATTGGCTTTCTTCAGTGAATTTAGTTGGGCTTGTTACTTTAAATAGCACAAGTGTTCCCTGATTTAATCAGTGTTGATATTCAAAGAAACCTACTAATCTCCATGGGAGGCACCTTTGCAAAGAATAGATCAGACATGACCAACAGATCATATCCCTTTGATCTAATAAATAAAGGATCAGCACCCCCTTAAGTGGGTCTGACCTGCCAGCCACCCCAGAGAGAGCAGGAAACGCGCTCGGGGGTGCTGGGTTCTGCATCGCTCCCCACATGCTGGCGCTGGAGGCCACGCTCACCCAGCTGCAGACCCCACCAAGCGCAGAAGTGAAATGGCCACAGTCTCGGCAGGAGGACCAGAAGTGAGCACAAGGAGACGGCATCCAGTAACGGGCTTCCTATCTAACCCCATCCCACTCAGCCACACTCCTGGCTGTTGGTTCCTGACCTATGTGCTGCACCAAAAAAAAAAAAAAAAATCTAGCTTTGATTCATTTGAGAAAGACATGTGATTTATGCACTGCAATGCATACCTGGTGGCAGTTATTAGAGTCTGACAGAAAGAGAAAAGGGAGGGAGGGACAGAAGGAGGGGGAAGGGAGTGAAGAATAAAGATGAAAAGAAGGGAGAGATGGAAAGGGAGATAAAGAAGAGGAGAGGAGGGGAGGGGAAGAAAGGGAAAGGGAGCTGAAGAGGGGAGGAGAAGGGAGGGGGAGGGGAAGAGAAGCAGAAGGGAGGAGAGGAGAGGAAAGGGGAGCTGAAGGGAGGGGAGAGGAAGAAAGGAGAGAGGAAGGGGAAGAGGAGAGGTGCAAAGGGGAGGGATGGGGAGAAGATAATGGGGAGGGCAGAGGCAGGGCAAGAACACTTTCAGGACACGGGTAACCTTGTTTCACAGGCCTATAATTCATGAAAGGATGACAGCCTCTGCTGCCCAAGGTAACTGAAGTGTTTATCACCTCAACAGGCTGAAGTCTGACCCTTAGAAACAGGAACCACAGGGCTGGCTGCCCCTTCCTGATAAGGGCCAAAGGCTGAGTTATACTGTCCACAGGCCACCCCGTCCTGCCAGTCTTGACCACTCGCCCGGGCTCCGTCCCCATCTGGCTGGCTAAGGTGGAGAAGGAAGCGGAAACAGAGCCCACCTGGCAAACTGTTCTTGGCTCCCCTGGCTCAGGAATACGCAGAGGTCAGAGCCCTCCGCCTGCCCCACCCCCCAAATAAAAAGTGGCGTGTGAGCTTGGAAATCTCACTCTGGAAGGGGCATCATTGCTTGCACAGGTCCCTGAAGGCAAGAAGGCCACAGTGAGAGTGAGGGTGAGGGTGAGCACAGGACAAAGGGCCTGTGGAGCAGGGTGGTACTGAAGTGGTGGACCCGAGAAACAGTCTGGAAAGGCACAGGGAGAGGGAGGGCTGAGGCGCCAGGGAGGCCCATGCCCCAGCGCCCAGCCTGTCTCCCCGGGACGTTTTGGGCCTTGGCCTCAGAGCTCATGGTCCAGCCACAGTCCTTCAGAGCAGAAGGGAGCAGGGAGGAGCGCCTCTCTTTTCCTCTGCACACGGGGCAGAGCCAACGCTTAGCAAGGTGCCTGGGAGGAAACTTCCGGAGCCTCTAGAATGTCAGGAATTCAGTGTCCTTTCCAGGACTGTCTCTGTGGGCCACATAAGCAAGAACACTTGCTGTATAATCCAAGGTAAATGAAAACAAGAGTTCTTTGATTTATTTAAAACCTAATTAGAAGAAATGACAAGCGGACTTGGCAAATGCTGCTTCTCTGGGGAGCTTGGCATGCACTCTATAAACTGGCATTAGAAAAAATGAGGAAGGACATTATCGGAAAAGTTCCATCCATGTGATTTAGGAGCCTAAGTCCAGTCCACTGTCACTCGTGTTGGCTCCGGGCATCATCCAACAGATCTCAGGATATTTCACACATATCAGGAGGGTGGCCACGGAAGTTCCAGCACACGATTTGGTCCTCAGGAAAACACAGAGCACAACCGGAGGAGCTCATGCTTGCTGAGCCAGGAGCCAAGATACACGTGTCCAGTCTGTGACCCGGTGGGAACTCAGGCTCCTTAAGGGTGAGGAACCTGGTCCTCTGCCTGTGTAGTGCTGACCCATGTTAGAGGCAAGCTTCACTCGTCAACACCCATGTATCTGTCTGTCCAGTGTTCTCTTCAAGGACAAGGACTTGTGCAGGGCTGAGTCCCCCTGAGCCAGCCCTCCTCCATCGACACCTACATAATAAACCATGCCCAAGGTACCTCAGGATATTTGAAAGTAGAAGCAGCTCACAGGTAGGTGTAGGATCATTGCAAGTGAGTGCACCAGACGCTTACGCTGTGCTCCCATAATGCCACAGTTGCTGAGTCAGTGCGCTCCCATAATGCCACAGTCGCTGAGTCAGTGCGTATCGCTTATCCACAACGGTGACGGTGTGAGATGCCCTACATGTGAGCTTCCCACGTGGCAGAAGCGACCTGCTAACCACTGACTATTCCAAATGTGTTTATGGAAATTAAGTCAACAGCTTGCTCTAACCATCACTGGGTGCATAAGGCCACATGAATGCTACACAAGACACAAGAAGAAGAGGGTTTTTTTTTTTTTTTTTTTTTTTGACCTTCAGGGCAAAGCTTGTGAGCCCCTGGAGGAGACGAGAAAAGATCCTTTAATGTGGCCAAACACTGCAGGAACAGCTCAGAAAATAAAAACCAGCACTGGAGAAGGACAGAGTGCAGAGGCTACATCAGTACAGAATTAAATGCAAGAGCAAATTCTTGAACTGAAGCCTGAATGAGGTGCACAGTTGCTGGCTGTGGCGATGCATACCTGTAACTCAAGGCACTCGGGAGACTGAGGCAGCCTGGACAACTTCTGAGACCTGTCTCAGAACACAAATTACAAAAAGGACTTGGGGTGCAGCTCAGGGGTACAGCACTTGCCTGGCATGCACAAAGCCCAGGGTTCACTCCTCAGTGCCTCCAAAGGATGTTTAAATTTGAAAAATCAAAGACATTCTAGTGAGAAGATCCCAGGAATCCTCCTTTAGTGAGCACTGATACCTTCTTTCAAACTGAGACTGGCGTTGGCATGTCCCCCATGGGCACAGAGCTTTTGGGTCCATTAGTGTCCCTTTGCATGAGTTGTGAGATACAAGGACTGATGGTTGAGTGTGGAGGACTGATCGTGTGCAGGTGCCCTGGGCATCCCAGGTGCAGCATTCCCCACACGTGTGAGGAGTGGGGACGCTGGCTGTGGAAGATAGCTAGGGGGTTGTGCCACAAGGCTGCGCTTCAGAACTGGCACAATTCCACTATTTCCAAGAGGCCCAAGGGCTAAAAACCATGGTGTTCCAAGTGGTGCCGATTCTCCTGTGCTTTGTGATACTTACAACCTAACACCAAGAACATTGCATGAGGCAGACACTCTAGGAAGAAAAGTGGGGAGTAGGGGGTTGGCAGAGCAGGGCTTTGCACCATTTATGTCCCCAAGTGGTGGCTATGGAGACAATGGACACCAAGACCCCAGCAGGACCCAGCATTCTCCTAATGAGCAATCTCAAAGGAAACAGGGTTGGGGCTCCTGATACTGTTTGAGGCTCAAACTCTCTAGACCACAGGGACCGTAGGGTGGGGGTAGGACTGCAGACGAACACCTATTTCTAGCAGCACAAATAAGATGCCATCTGTGCTTGCCAGGGGTGCATGGCAAGAAGGCTCTTTTCCAGATAACAGAGCTTACCTCAATGGGTAGAGTTATGTTTTGGGGGACAGGATTTGGGACTGGGAAACTAATTCAGGACCTTGTGTTTGCCATGGAGATGCTGCGCTGCTAAGCTGTATCCCTTGCTTCCATAGGTACAGTTAAAAACACAAGGTCTGTGTTATTGCTGTCTCTGGGATGCCCCATGTATCTGGTTAAAATGTGAGGCATTCATGCTGGTAGCAAAACAGTTAGAACTGTCCCCCACTCTTCCCCAACAGAAGAGCCTGGGGCGGTGACTCAGATGATGTCATTAAGTAGACTGGCTCAGGCCTCTTCCAGGCCCTGAATATAGGTAAGAAAGAGAAGTTTTATGTAACAGGTGATAAAGGACCAAAATAGCCATCTAGTTGAGTAGCAGGGTGCAGCACTATCTCTAAGCTGAGGGAAAAATGAGAGAAAGTGAGATGAGTAATTTATTAATTCAGTGAAGCCAATAAGTACAAGTACCTGCTACAGAGCAGGCACTGTTCCCAGCACTGGGCACACAACAGTGAACACAACATTAATTTTTTTTTTAATCTCATAGAGTATATATTCTCCTGTGACAGAAAGACAATAAAATAGATAAGTATATACATAATAGGCCACAGAGAAAAGGAAGATCAAGAGCAGGCCTGAGAAGCCATAGTGAAAGGCCCATGCTGGGCAACACCCAAGGCAAGCTAGGGAGCTCACTGTGTGGGTAACTGGGGCAACAGCATTTCAACCTTGTGGATCAGCAAGTGAGAAGCCCGTGGACAGGAGGACGCTGGGATGTTTGAAGAGTGGTCAGGGCGAGTGCCAGGCAGTGGAGTGGCCTAGGAAGGGTGGCAAGCTCAACTAGGCAGGGCCTCGCAGGTTATAGTTGAGACTGTGGCTTTGTTTCTGAAAGACAGTGAGTTGTGAAAGCGCACAATGATAATTCATCTAGTAAGGGACTGGACTCAGACCTGAACTGGAGAAGACTAGCATAGAAAAGAAAGCAGAGGTACAGGAGGGATTGTGCTAGTCAGCCCTCTGCCGCCGTGACAAACTATGTGAGAGCGTCACCTTCCCGGGGGTTAAAGACAGATGCTGGCTCACTGCTTCGGCGGCTCCAGCCTAGGGACACCCGGCCCTCTTTCTCTGGGCTGTGATGGCGCCATGTGTCATGGTGTCAGAACACGGCCCAGGAGATCTGTGCACCTCGTGGTGGCTAGGAAGGGAGAATGAGAAGGCAGGCAGAGCCCCCACTCCCGCCATCCTCTGCAAGGGCGAAGACCTATCTTCTTCCCAACCGACCCCAACTTCCAAAGGTTGCCCTCCTTGCCAACTCTACCGTGAGCTGGGGACCAAGCCTTCAACCTCTGGCTTTTTGAGGGACATCTCGGGTCCAATGACAGCAGTACCCCTCTTCAGGGACACCTGTCCTTACTAAAAGTAACATGAATTTCCCATCCTTGGGTCTTATCTCTTTCAATAAAGTAACCAACAACCAAGGGTGGCCTCAGTCCTGCACTTTTCACTTTGCTGCGGCCATATACCTGGCTAACTGGACACACAGCAGTCTTCTCTAGGGGACGGCTCGAATTACCTCAAAGGCCTACATTAAACACCACTTAATGTTCGTACAGCAGTGTGTTTTGCTCTGTTCTAAGAAACACATCTTCTGAAACACTTGTCTTCCTAGACGGCTCTCCTGAGTAACCTACAAGAAACACACAGATCTCAAGGCTGAGCCAGGACCCCACCTGACCTGACGCATGGGCGGGTGAGCACCGCAGCCTCCAGAGCGCCTCAGAGAGAAGGGAGCAATGTGCCCTCCAGGCAGTGCTTGAACACAAATTAGAAAGGCCGCATTTCCCCAAAGGCCAGTATGTTTTCTATTTTTTTTTTTTCATCTACAGAGAAAAAATATCTCACAGTAGAAAGCCAAAAAGAGTAGAGAAATTTGTGAACTGAATGTAAGAACTGGAAGGATACATGAAAACTCTTCCTCCTCCTGAGAAGCAGCCAAATGGAACTCTCCTGGAAAACAGTTTATTAGGGACCACTAGAATCACAGACTCAAAGCTAGAGTTCATTATGTAGGAAATACCTCATCATGGATTGAGCATTAAATTAGCACTGTGGAAAACTATGGTCAGAGCGGCACAGGATCCTTCGGAACTCTTACCCTAGGGTGGAGGATATGTGTGTCTACGTTGCAATAACTTGTTGCGTCCATTAAAACTGAGATCAACCACCTCTTTAAGAATGTTTTGTAGCAACCTGTACTCCTGAATTCAATTCTTTTATTTAACAAGGAAAAGGTTAGTCACACTCATGAATTTCAGGGTGGCCTTTTGGTCAATAATCAAACACACACACACACACACACACACACACACACTGCGATGTCCCACGTAGCCATTGTGTGCAACAAGCTATGCAATCTGACTCTGTGTGGCTAATGCACGCTACAATCTTTACACAATATTGAAATTACCTAAAGACACACTTCTCAGCAGCTGTCTTCATCATTCGGTGGTGTGTGACTGTTCAAGGTTACTCTCGGGGACTTCAACGAAAAATAAGACATCAATCTTAGGATAAGTCTCTATCTTAAAACTCAATTGGGTAACTACTGCACACCACAGTGGACTTTCGGATGTCTAAAATTCAGGTGGAGACATGAGATAAATATATATTGCCACAATTCCTCATGAGAAACATGGCTTAGTAAGCTTGTTCAAGCTGACACAAATTGAGGAAATTGATACTAACACGATGATAGATTCAGAGATGGGTGGATGGTATTCCAATCATTAATCTGGATTGTCAACTTCACTGGATTAAGAGGCCACAAGATGTGACTGGATGATGAAGATGCTGATGTCACTGACTGGTTAACTCCCTGAGGAGTTCGTAGCTGAGTGAGCTACTGCCTGAGTAGCTAGGGGGTCTCTGGTCTCTAGGAATGGGGCTTTAAAGCCTTTCTTTGGGCAATTTCCCTTTCTCAGTCAGCTTCCTGGTTGCCATGAAGCAAGCAGCCTTTTTCTATCACCCCCTTCTTGGCCCACCATGTTTCTACCTCACCAAAAGCCTAAAGTATTGGGGTACAGCCGGCTAGGAATCAAAGCCTCCGAAACCACGAGCCAAAATAAGTCTTCTTCCTGTAAACTGTCCGAGTCAGGTATGCGTCCCAGAAGTCGAAAGCTAGCACAGGTCTGATGTCTGGTGCTTACTGTAGCCCTGCACTGGTAGCCCTGGGGGCTGCACTCATCCAAAATCCCTTCTGCCCTTTTCTGCTTGGTCACAGAGCAGAACTCAACTCTGCAAAAATCCGCAATTCAGCTTCCCCTTTCTAGTTCTCATTTTACTCAAACACTTCAAATTTTCCTAACTATTGTTATTAGCTGTCTCCCTGCTCTGTTCCTCTCAGCTCTTTCGCTTGCTTGTATTGCATATCTATTCTTGTTTTCATAGTTATGTGCTATTTCATTTTTTATTTTGATTTTTTCTTATCTAAAGAGAATACAAAATAGTAAAAAAAATTGGAAACTATACAGAACTTTCTCAAACAAAACAATAGGAATTTGACAATGGTTGCTGCATTGCATGATGTCTTTAAAGTAGTTGTTCCGATTACCAGCTATAAGCATGAAAAATTGGTAAAAGAAAAAAAAATGTTACAGTGCCTTGTGTCATTCTTGGCACATACTAGGCCAAGAAGTGTATGCACTACAGAGAAAACTTACATTTCACCTCAAAAAAAAAGAACAAGCACCCACTACTCCTCTCTGTAATCTTTTTCTGCTTTACAATTATTTCTCTATGCCTTTCAGCTTTGAGGTCAGCAAGTCTTACATTACACACGTATGGCCAGCCACTACTTCTAACTTTATCATGTGCAGTCTATCCATCTCTGCATCTTTTCAGTTTGTTTGTTTGTTTGTTTTTGACTCAGAGTCTCTGTATGTAGCTCAGGCTGGCCATGAATGCACAACAATCCCCCTGCCCCTCCCTCCTGAGCACTGGGATTACAGGTGTGCACCTCCAGGCCTCACTCCTGTGCACCCCCAGGCTTCACTCCTGTGCACCACCAGGCTTCACTCCTGTGCAGCACCAGGCCTCACTCCTGTGCACCACCAGGCCTCACTCCTGTGCACCACCAGGCCTCACTCGTCTTGCTTCTGTGGCTTTCTGTAAGATTTTTCAGCTATCTTCAAAATTTGATTTGCATTAGTGGATCAAAATTGCAATCTATTGTATAATACATTAAGTCAATTATTAGTATATGTGCAAGAATGTATATAACTAGGATTATAAACACACAGATTCGACTATTCAGGCATTCACAATTAGAGTCCTACACACACACACACACACACACACACACACACACACACACACAGAGAGGTATAGTCATAAATTTCAAACAGATAGGAGTGAGGAAGGGCTAGATACATTACACAAGTAATCATGAAAATAAGTGAACAGGAAATGTAGTAGATTAAGGGCATAACAGAGATTGGAGACTTAATATAAACTGAAAAGTACCCAGCGTTGCCCTGTACTCTTTCTCTTTTAATGTATTTGGTACAAGGTCTCACTATGCAGCTTGGACTCATAGCGATCCTCCTGTTGTCAGCCTCCTCAGCGCTGGGATTACAGGTGTGCACCACCACACCTGGACTTGGTCGCCCACTCAGTGCACCTGGGGGTCGGGCCAGAGCAGCATGTGGTACAGGGAATCGAGCCCTGGTCCCTGCGCTTGCCTAAGCAGGTACTTAGGTGGCTGAGCTCTCTCTCCAGCCTGCCCTTTAATCTTTACAGCAACAATAATGCTATTTGTACTATCTTACTAACATCACAAATCCTCATACATCCTCCCTGTCAGCTTCCTTTGTGGAAATGGATGGAATTGTTTTGTAAGATTCACAGTTAAATATTCTCCAACCAAAAGTAGCATTTTCTTCCAGATAGAATACTTATCTACAAAGCCCTATGGAGCTATTAGCCACATCCCTTGATACCAGTTCCCTAGGTCAGACAGGGTCTTCTCTTCACTTTAACCCAAGAAGATCAATATTCTAGTCCGGGTTCACCCTGTACTGTATTCCCAGCAGGCTATGTTGTTTACACACATGTGCACGTGTGCACATTCCTTGCGTTTTAATCAAGGCATCATTACCCTAGATGGGGGTTTACTAAAAGGGTCGCATCATAAGTACTCTAAACACAGCCACCACAGCCTGACCAAGACCCTTATCCCCATTGTGCAGCTAAGAAGAACTCAGACTGTGAGACAGACCAGTTTGCCCAAGGAAGCCTAGCTCAGAATGGAACTGAGGCCCATTGTTCCTTACCTCTTCCTACTTTTCTCTTATTTTCCTTGCTGATGGTGGATTAGGGACCCAGACCAATGAGGACAGATAAGAAATTAAGAAATGTGAGACTGGACACAACTGCCTTATTTGGCCTGTTTTCCTGAAATTCCCATAGGCCTGGACTAACACCAAACCTATTGACCACTAGTATGAGGATGGTGAAAAGCAGTCCCTGCTCCCCATGCAAAGCAAACCAAATGAGTTTCAGAGGGTGTGGCACCGGGAAACGCCTTCACCCCCCTCAACAGCCTGCTAGTACTGAGTGTGAAATCTTCCTTTCAAAAACCTTAAAACCAAGTCAGGAATCCCCATATACTGGTCACATTTTACACGGCAGGCTGACCCACTAACAAGAGTCTGAATGAGGAGGTGTCCCTCCACAGTCCCATCACCGAACTCATTTATTCTTTTAGTGAAGATTCACAGGGTAAGGGCTGGCCAGATAGTGCAGTGGATTAAAGCACCTGCTCAGGCAGAGCATAGCGGCTGGGGTTCGATCCCCGGTGTGCCGTGCCAGCCCCGCCCCCGGGATGAGCTGAGGTGACTGAGACTGGATGTGATGGTGCACAACTATAATCCTAGCCCTTGGGAGGCTGAAAACAGGAGGATCATTATGAGTCCAATTGCCTAGTGAGACTCTGTAGACCCTGAACTAAATACAAAAAAAGACAGAAAAGAAAGAAAATCCACAGGGTAACTATTCAATGCAGCCACTTGTTCTTCGTGTTGTGGATCTGAGGTGCCATCAAATAGACAGTGTCTTCATGCTCAGTTGAAATTATAGTTTAGTGATAAGGACAGAGGCGTAAAGAAGGAAGCAGATTTTTTTTTTAAGTGGTAGACAGTGATCTCCATGAAGATGGAGATCCTGGGGGAGGAACAGACTCGAGGACAGCAAGACCTAACTAAGGTGAGTTGCTTCGCCTCCCAAGGCTGCGCCTCAAATTTCCTCAATGAGAGGACAGACCTAACCGGTGTCCCTAAAATTCTCCAAACCCAGGACTCCTGAATTCTCTTTTGAGAGAGTGTCTTGAAACCACTTTCATTGGAAGAAAAATGATTATAGTGATTAATACTTATTTATTTATTTATTTATTTATTTATTTATTTATTTATTTATTTATGGTTGTCCATGCTGTGGCGATATATGCATTGTCTCATTGAACTTTCAAAACAATAAGAAGCACATTATTGTCTGCAACTTACAGACGTCAAATTTAGGCTTAAAGAGACCGAGCTTTGCCCAGTGCAAACCTTGGAAATCTCAGAACCTCTATCCACGCCCAGTCACTTGACTCTAAAGCCCAAACCCTTCATTGAGGCCAGGCCTTTCTTAGATGAAGAGACTGAGGCAAGCTTTTCGTATCTTGGTGTTTTCAAATCACTTCCTTCTGAACTATATATCTGCCCCATCTATGAGCCAGGGAAAAACAACAAAAGATTCCTCAAGAACAGACAAGGCCAACTTTAGAGGCCACTAGTAGTTGCAGTTAACTGCTAAAGTAAATAGTGCTTTGCTAAGATTGAGCGTCCTTGCATGACAACAACATCACTTAAACTGCTGCTCTGGGCCCTGGTACTGGGAGACTCAGGGTGAGAGGACAGCGGTTCTGTGCACCTGGGGCTGGCCAAGGTGGCATGCAAACTCTGTGCTCACCCAGATGCAAATCACCTTTATTATTAACAGGACCGCATCATATTAAATGTCAACAGAACTCTATTACATAAACGCATGCCCACACACAAGCACAGGAAGGGAGCCTCCACCTTCAGTTGTCATTTCAGCAGGGCTGGCCATTAAGGCCAGAGGCCCAGACACTTCACAATGAAATACACACGTGTGGCTCAGTGCAAAAGTTTCATATAAATGCAAAAGATCTGAGCGAAGATGTCAAAAAAAAAAAAAGTTAGAAAGCTCTGAACTGTAACTAAACCTTTCTGCCACTTCTCTTTACCTTTAGGCGGGGACAAACTTTCTGCTCTGATCCACAGCATCATAGCTACAGACAGATCAGCGAAGAGTAAGAGCCGCAAGCAAACTGCAAGGCACTGTACAGTATGTCACAAATAATTTTCCACTCAATACTGAGATCTCAGGAGACGAGAAGGGGTATTCTGGTGGGCAAATTCCCCTGTCCTCAGAAAACAAGCAGGAAACCCACATACCTGTATCTCAGTGTCACAAAACCTATTGTATATTAAAGGTATTCAGTGCTTTCTAAAATTATGATCACAAGTCCTTTTCTGTGACTAACACTCCATATTATTTTTATATGGGCTTGGTGTTCTCTAGAATATAATTTAGAGGAAAATGGACTGTACAAACAGAAAATACTATGATGCATTCAGATCACCTAGATTCTGCCACCTGGGAGTGAATCCTAGACAAAATCTTAGAGACCCCCAGAGTTCATATCCAGTGTGAACTATCACTGTCTCTACTGCCTG
This sequence comes from Octodon degus, assembly GCF_000260255.1. NCBI lineage: Eukaryota > Metazoa > Chordata > Mammalia > Rodentia > Octodontidae > Octodon > Octodon degus. Next base: position 18,487,150 of record NW_004524603.1, on the reverse strand, counting down.
AAGTGGGCAGAGCTGTGTGTTTCCTTTAGCACACACGGTGTCCCAACCAAGTAACGAGAACTGACATTTCCCAAGGGCCTGCCACGCACTGCGTGCTGCTCTAAATGCGTGTGTGGTGCCTCTCAAGGAAACGTCCAACCACTGGGCCAGAAGGCGACATCCTGTCACCTGCAGAAGACTCCTCTCCCTTCCTCCTCCCATTCCCCCAGTGAGGGAGTCAGTATAGACAGTCTGCCTGTGAACATTCCCTCTAAACTATTGTTGATGATGGCGACACTCTCCCTGAGTCATTTGGACTCATTAGCTCTTCAATATCCTCATGGTAGGACAGGCCTCTGGCAGACGGCGGCCCTGCCAGCTCCCGGGATGTGTTGTCTTCAGGCTGCCACCCAAACAACTCAGAGAGTTGGCACTGCCTCCTGGGCTTTAATGCCACACACACACACACACACACACACACACACACACACACACACACAGCTCTCCCTGACAGCCTGCACCCAGCTCGGCCAAGCTGCCGTCTGGGATGGAGGCCGCCCATCTGCCACCCCGGACAGCAGGCTGTGGGGCTCTGTAAACAGGACCACGCGCGAGGATGTTGGTACATTCTGAGATCACTGCCAGGGTCCTGGGATGTGGACCTGCTAGACGCAAATACGCAGAAGGGCGGGGAGTCCTCAGCAGCCTACAACGGGCTCTGATTCTCACTTCACGTTGCCACCAACACCAGTCACACAGGCTGCTGCCCTTACTATGAAACTCCCGAGCGGAAACAGACTGGGTGGACCCGGGTGCAGCATCATTTTCACTGGTAAACAGCATGAAGTTGACAGTGTACTTCAGTAGGGCACTGAGCCACCGCCCTGTGCTTTCCCTCCCAGCTTCTTCCAGAAAGCCGAGGGCACAACCAGCCTCCCGAGGGCAGCTTCTGTGACATCCCAGAGCAGGCCACAGGGAGGCCTCCTACCTACCAAAAGAAGACACCCTGACACGCTGTGCAGAACGGGGTACTCTGCATTGTCCCGCTCAGCTGTTCCCACCCACGACCCAGAGTGACCATGCAGGAGAGAGAGCAGGATGCAACAAGAGAAAGCGGCAGACTGCTAGAGTGGCCGAGACGCAGTCACCTCAAATGCAAGGCCTTGTTAAAACCACAGTCCTAGCGAGCTGCTAATCTGTTTAAAGACATTGAACTAGAAGTAGGAAGAGAAGGAGGGAGACGATGAACATTGACTAATTAATCTAGCCTTCTGCCAATTCTAAAAGTAGGTGGAACTGTCATATTTTACAGAGGAAGCCAAGACTTAGAAAAGTGAAGGCCCACTAGGATTTTATCCAGACCTTTCCAACTCTGGATCGAGGAGTTTCCCCAGCCCCACTCTGCGGTGACCCATACCCCATGGCCTCTGTGGTGCAACCACCTCACTTTTGCAGTAGAACTACATTTGTCGGACATTAGGTGACACTGGAGGGCACGGGAGAGCTCAAGCCAGGTGTTTTAAAGTCAGGAAGAATCAGTCTTTTCTGCTAAATATTACTCACAAAGAAAAGACAAAACAAAATAAACAAACCAATAACCAAAGGAAGACAGTACCTGTGAGTCTATCCACAATAAAAGGTGACATAAGCATGTTTAAAAATAGAGAAGCTATATCTGGTAACAGAGTCTGAAGTCTGACAGCTCTCTCTCTCTCTCTCTCTCTCTCTCTCTCTCTCTCTCTCTCTCTCTCCTTTTTTTCCCTCTCCCCCCTCTCTCCCTCTCCTTCCCTCTCCCCCCTCTCTCCCTCTCCTTCCCTCTCCCCCCTCTCTCCCTCTCCTTCTCTCCATC
>NW_004524603.1:18452715-18485097 GCF_000260255.1 Octodon degus | reverse complement strand
CTCCCCCTCTCTCTCCCTCCTCTCCCTCTCCTTCCCTCTTCCTCCTTCGCCCTCTCCCCCCTTCCCTTCTCCCCTCCCTTCCCCCTTGCCTCCCCCTCCATCTCCCTCCCTCTCCTCTAACCAGCTACCTACTCTTTCCTGCAGCTCTCACCTCCTGACACCTGCCTGCCCCTCTCCCACTTGCCCAGGAACCAAGGGCCCCTCCACCACAACACCCAGGACTATCTCAGAGGCACCTCTGCGGTCACACACCTGTAATCCTGTGTGATCCTGGATCTTGTTTGTGGCAGGGTGAGGTAACTCACCCGAAAGCAACTACTACATTACTCTCCTAGCATTGCCTCACAAAGCACACCGGGTTCAATAGGTCAGAGCACCAGAACCACCTCTTTTCACAGACCAGGAGGCAGTATTTCAGACTTTAGGTCTCAACCCAGTTGCTTCTGCGCGCTGTGAGGAAGATGCTCCCATGCCAGGCAGAGCTTCCGGGAGCACAGCCCGCAATCCTGGCCATTCTGGGCTTTGCAGATGCACCCATGTAAGGCCATCCCACAGTCCTGGTGTCAGAGGTCAGCACATCTTTTTGAAGTGCAGAATTCAATCTATAACTGCTACTTTCTGCCAGATACAAAGCTCAGGTCAGCTCTCCAGCCCTGACGCTCCTTAGGAACGCAATCGGTGGCTCTCTACCTTCACGGTGAACAGAACGTCTAGACAGATGTCTTGTTATTTTATGCAACATATCCATGCCCATTCTACATGCTGGCTGTTCTGACACGGCAGACCCAGCCTAGAAGTCAATACTTTTAAAAACAAGAGGCAAAAGCAAAATAAGAGTAGTGCTCATTCAGAAATGAGAATCACTGAGATTGATTTTAATAAAACATTTTAAATCTGGAAACCAAAACCAAGAGAGGTGAAATAATGTATCAAAGAGATCACATAGAATATAAGTAATGGCCTTATACCTATCTGCAGCTTAGGTTTGAACAACAGTATTGTCAAAGAAGCATGTGGACACAGTTATGCATTGTATTCTCATTTCTTTTGAAGCATCACTTTTGAAGACTGCCTACCCATTGTCCCTACTATACCCAGGTAATGCATGCAGGACTAGGAGCAAACTACAGGCAGTACGCATGGGGGAAGAGGGACAGAGTTCGCATCCAGAGACAGGCCTTTCGTTCCTCACCACAGTTCAGCAAAGCAAGGTCATGAGGACTTGACAGAAGGAGAGATTAGTGCAGGGTGAAGCAAGTCCTAGAGGCAGCTCCACCACAGTGGGGCTGGAGTTCAGTTTTGAAAGATACCTGGGATCTAGGTAACTAGGGGAGGAGGACATTTCTGGTGGAGAGAAAACAGGAGCAAACTCAGAGGCAGGAGCAAGACCCATGGAAGGGAAATGCACCCCAGAGCTGTATATATAGAGAAATGGAAAGGACATGTGGGGTGGCATATATCCTTGTGTCATTTGCTGAACCATAGAGCACAGTATAAAAGTCTGTGTCCTTAGAAAGTGATCATACAATATGTTGTCAAAACAAGTCAATTTAGATGGTGACAATGACTGCCAATGATATGACTGCTAATAAGAGGACAGTAGAGTTGCATCCTAGCTACTGAGATGGTTACCATAGCTTCCAGGATCATTGGGCCATCCATTTAAAATTTCTGTCCTCTGAAGCTAGGGCTGCTGGCTGCCTCTGGAATTAATATTTCAGAGCTGATACTGGCAGGAACTGAAAGCAAGTCAGTGACTTCAGAGGACATAGGAAGTTTGCAGAAGGGCTTGCACAGAAGCCTCAATGTGGCGCGCGGTGACCTCTAAAACTTTCTTCTTCAGTTCTCAGGCGGCCACCTGAAAGACCATTAAACGTCTGTGTGCAGCTATTGAAGGGGATTAAGTTTATTCTCTGATCAGCAATACTTGTTGAATTAGTTTGGAAAGGAGAAACGATGGCAAAATAATAAAACTAGAGTACAAAGATCAGTTCCCCAACCTGCTTACAGACAGAAAACCCTGAACTAAAACCCCCGTGAGGACCACTCTTGCTTTTTTGCTATACATTTCTTCAGGTATAATGTTCTTATTCCATTAGTGTGTGTGGGTTGAGGACCCAGCACCGGGGGGCTTCAGGGTGTGGAGACTGACAACTAGTTAAGCTGACAACTAGTTAATGCCCTGGTAAGTGGGCTCTCTGATGGAAAGCATGCTGTGGTGGGGTACACAGAGAGTTTCAGCCCAGTGTCTGCACCCAGAGGAACTCAGCCCTGCACAAATCACCCATGCTGCAATGCTAATTTTATGTTCGGCAGAGACCTTCCTACATGCATCTGTAGACACACACGCCAACCTGAGTCATAGAGCCCGGGCAGGTGTGGCAGAACAGCATGGCTGGTGAGGAAATGGACCGTGATTGAACTCTTGCCCAAAGCAGGAACATATCCTTGGAATATGGTCATCCATGTCCATGTTATCCACAAGAACCTCCTTGGAGCCCATCTCACCAGCAATACTGTTCCATTGTGGGACAACTCTGTGTTAAAGTATTCATATCATAGTATCTTTCAAAGTTAGGTTTGTGGACCACCTGCACCAGATTATTTTATGTGCTTGTAGAAGTCACAGATTTCCAAGTTCCACTGTGTATCTAACTAATTCAACTTTTGGAGCAAAGAGTGAAATAGTGATCTTCATTGTTTGCGGAGCCTCAGGAGATGCTCATGGACAGCAGAGAGTGAGATCCACTGTTAGAGTCAGTGACTTCCAGACCTATGAGTTGGTTCCCCCTGCCTAAAAATGGACAGAAAGTCAGTTCTCTGTTCTCTACAGCAGCTCCTCAAGCCCTGGAAGACCTCACTCTACTTTCACTCCTTCAGACGACGCTGTAACTCATGTGAGTGAACTTTTCTTCAGAACCAGCCTCCACATCCCAAGCCACTTTGGGTGTGTTCCTTTGGGTCCTCTGATGCATGCTGGCATCTCTCCCAAAACACAATGCCCAAGAGGGAATGCATATGGTAGGAGGCAGTGAGGGTGAGCTGCTGTATGTGCAAAGCCTTTACCACGTACCATCAATTTTATGAAACACATAAACTGGCTCTCTTGCCAGCGGATCAGGAGACTACTCGTGTCAGCCTAAACCAACTGGCAGGAAGTATGACCACTGCAGACAGGCCGCATTTCAGTCACACGTGATGACTTCTCCTAGAGGCTTTCTGTTAGCTAGCTCTGATTCTGTCTCATCTCTTGAATGACAGTGGCTAGGCCTTCTATAAATTGTCCCTTCCCCTCCATCCCTGGTTCTTTCTTTTACCTTGTCATTCCTGTTACAAGGCCAGCAGAGCCATTTCCAGCCATTACCTCATCAAATCCTCAAAGCAGTGTTTTGCCACCTGGCAGATGAGCAGACTGAGTCTTTAGGAACTTGAAATAATGCGGAAACACTAGGAGTTGTCTACTCCCTCACTGACTTACTCCCTTAATCAACATTTTTGGAGAAAAGCTCGTCATGTACCAGATTTGGACCAAGAAGATGGAGGGAGTTAGGAGGAAGGTCCAGGGTTATAAAATTTTCTTACTCCAGTTCCCTAACTCTCCTCCCTAAAATGCCCATTTTAAGTCTCCTGACCCAAAAACAACCAGTGGATAGCAGGGCCATTTAGTGGTACCAGGTATACTTAGTATACATCTATTCATCTATTTGTTAAGAGAAGTGACACATGGATGTCCCAAAAGAGTATCAGAAAAAGACCAAAGGGGGTGTTGAGGAAAAACTCTGTAACAAGTTAGCAGCAGGATTAGCCTAAGGTATATGCACAAGTGACACCGCCTCTCATTTTGTTCCACTTTACATTCTGATGTCCCCAGACCAGTGTCTATTCAGTTAAATAAGACCCTGATTTTAGTTCATGATTTATAGACTTTTAGCCCAAACAATTGACTTTCTCATGGATTTGGTTAATTTCATCAGATTCCATGTAATCATCCTCTAATTAAAAATACACATGCATAAAGTTGAAACACTGCTATTTAAGTGAACTGAATTCATAAGCTCAGAAGAAATGTAAATGATTAATTACAGACCTGAGTTAGAAGCCAAACTAAAACTAATGCAATTGTACTCTCTTGTTTAGCTAGAAGGTGCCCAAGACCCAAAGTTCACAAATACTCAGGGCCACACAGCAGCAACATTGACAGGCAAATCCAATTTACTTACCTTAATCCAAGCCTTTCCTTGAGCTCTCACTACTCCTGACTGCACTCAACCTTTGGACTCCAAAACACCTCGATGTTGTCCAAAATAAAACCTATAGTTAGACACTAAGCCTATATTTAGGAGGTCAAAACTGATACAGCTATATAAAATGTCTCAGTTCTGCACCTTTGCCTTTTTGAATAACCAGATAAAAGTCCTTGTGACTATACATATTTTCCCTAAGCTTTGACACAACTCAATTTATTCCTTATTAATTACTAACAGAAACATAGTTGCTTGCCATTTTAGGGTCCAATACTTCGATGCAAAAGTTTCCCTTATGCATAATCAACATACCAAGAAATGTTTTAAAGTACTATCATTTAAAGCCTGAAGCCCGTTAGCCCAAATACATAAGAACAGTGATATTTTTTGTTTATTCTTTATCATTCTAAACTCCCAAATTACACTGATTTCAGACCAATCCTTTTAAACCAAACAAAAATGTGCAGCTCATTTACTCAGCATTAGAGGTCCCATGCCTCTGTTCTACACTGCATAGCCTCCAGGTTTCCTTTACACAGCCTGAAAAGAATTTTAAACTTTCAACCGAATGTTCTAAATCAGAGCACAAAGTGAATTTTACCAGGCAGAGGACATTCTAGCTGCTCTGACCTTTGACTGAGTATGTCTACATCCTCCAGCACACAGTCTGGATTATCCGCTAAGCTACACGACCCCCACAGAGCTCTTTCCACCTTTACTCCCCAGTGACAACACCACAGCACCACTGCACATTCCTCCACTAGGACTTGAAGCCCCTAACCCCCTCTGGTGAGGTTCTCTCATTCGCAGTCACCCTCTGCTCAACCCCAGACCAGCCCTGAGCATCTTCGGGAAACAGCTCATGGGTTTTGGGTCCTGCCTGAGTCCTGAGCCCACTAAACCCAACAATGTGGAAGTCATGTTTACTTCACATACACTGTGTAAACATGAAAGCATCTCAGAGGTCTCCCATCCCATAAGGACAGGCTCTTTCACTCTCCTCTTGGGAAATTCAAGCCTCTGCCTTCAAGAGGGAGACTACCCCCAGGCCCAGAGAGAGACACTGAGGGAGCCGGAGGCCACAACTCACGGCAAATCGGACTTGGCAGTTCTCCTCCCCCAGGTAGCAGAGGTCGCCTGACACGTTGGTCTCCAGCCACAGGTGCTCCCCATTCACGGCATTCTCCTGCAAGGAAAAGATCCAGGCACTTCAGTGATCTCTCCAGGAATAAGGGGGTGCAAGACTGCCAGTGACCCCAAGGAGTTCTAACACTTCTTACTGAGCCCCTCAAGGTAATACTGGACGTAATCCTACTGAATTCTACAAGTAGAAAGAAACAGTTGGAAAACTCTGAGCTATAACAAATAGATGAAGTCTGTACTGCTTTCTCCATGGGTGCAGTCATTATTAAAACATGTAACAAATGAAGGAAACTAACATGATAAATAGTTCCATGTAAAACCTTTATCCAGGCCCACCTCTGCAAATTCCATGAAGACTGAGAAAAACTCTATTTAAATTTGCCTTGACTTAGCAAATTAGTTAAAAAGGAGGACAGCAGAGTTAAAGAATTTTAAGTAAAACTGAAAACCCATTTATTTATATCAGCAATCAGGAAATCATACTTCTACGGTCAGAAGCTTCTTAAAACTTGGTTTAAGCGCTTAGTATTCAAAGCATAATAAATGTCTACTAATTCCAACATTTATCAAGTTTAAAAGGCCTTACACTCAATTATTTGAAATTTTTCTAACTGAATAACTTTACTGCTCCTAAAAATAGCCAGCGCTAATGGCGACTAGAGCTGCTATGAAGCATGCTACAAGGAGCAATAATTCCAAAGTCCAACAGTGTACGGCGTGAGCCTGCAGAGAGGCGGTAGACCCTTGTCCTTTAAATGGTGATGAAGAGAATTCCACCTTCCTTCTTAACATATATCGCCTGGAAAGGGTGAAAGCACATCACTGGTCACCGATATCATTTACTTGCTTGAAAAAGTATCTGAGATATTAGGTAAAGTGTTGTATTCGACTGATCATAAAGGAATAAGACCAAGTCTGTAGATATTATGGAGTATGTCTCTTGTTTTTAATCTTTACACAGGGCAGGAGCTACTTTTTATGGAGCATGCTGTGAACTGAATTATGGCTCCCTAAAAAATTCATAGGTTAAAAACCAACTCCCAGCATGATACTGTTAGCAGGTAGGGGCTTAGGGTAAAAGAGGGTCCTCAAGGTGGAGCCTTCCTAACAAAATCAGCATACTTGTAATAGGGGGCACAGGCGAGATCACCCTCTCTCCATGTGCCCTCACCCAGGAGAAGCCACATAAGCACAGGGCAAGAAAGTGACTGGCTGTAAACCGGAAGAGACCCTGGCCAGGAGCTGAACCTGCCAGAACCTTGACCTTTCACTTCAATACCTTCAGAACTACAAGGACCAAATAAAAGGCTTCTATTCAAGCCCTTCATTCTATGGTATCTTATTTTAGCACCCTGAGTAGACCACCATGAAGAGGAGTTCAATCAAAAGTCTTGTAGGATAACCAAGCAATTTAGAAATCCATCTTCTATGTGAGACACTCTTAGCTACATCTATACCATGGCCCTCTGGATCCTGAATTGGAGCACAGAGAAGCAGAAATGCAAAGCAAGTGATTCTTTTTGGAGTAGAGACCAACCACCACCCATCTTTTAACATAAATGCATGTTTCCAGCTGAGGGGTGAATACATTCTCCTTTAGAAGCTTACAGTCTCTTGCATTTTCAGGCAAGAGGACTTGCATGCCATATCGTGGCCTGTGATCTGGGTGCCTGCCACCCAAAGCAGTCAAGGTCCTTATGATACCTGCAAGAGTGGAACAAAGTGACAAGGCCAGGTAGAGATGTGATGCCTTCTCTAGAAGGAAAGCAGTACTGATGAGAATCATGACTCACGACGTCAAAGGATGGACACGTCTCAAACTTCCTTCTCTGCCCCACTGCTAGCCTTTCTCTGTGGTAGAGCATCTTCACTTTGCTCACAGAAGTCAATGGGAAAATGGAGCTCATGTAACTTTGTGGAACAACAGGAAAGAACAACTGCCATGCAGATGAACCCTAAAGGTTCTCAGATAGTGACGGGTGATGACAATATTAGAAAGTACAATATGAGACTGGGTGTGGTGGAACACACCTGTAATCCCAGCGCTTGGGAGGCTAAAAACAGGAGGATCACTCCAATCTGTATAGTGAGAGCCTGTAGACCTTGTACTAAATACATTTAAAAAAAAAAAAAAAGAAAATACAATGCCAAGGTACTTGTTTCTAAAGTCTCTTAAAGAAATTTATCTTCACAATCCAAAATATTCTTATCATCCAACTTTATCACCCAACTTATCATCCAACTTTAATTTATACACAATTATACAAAACAAGACCTTTTTATGATTCCTTAATTCACTCAGCAAACATTCATTCTTTGCCATCAGTGCCAGGCACTGGAATGTGCGGTAGAAGACAGAAACTTAACACACTGTGATAGCAGAAAATATTAAAGAAAGAATCAAAGCAAAAATCCCAACAAATATTTTAAAGTGAGGTGTGAAATGCTGCAATAGGCAAAGGTTAAAAAAAAAAAAAGACAATTTCCATCTAGGCTGAGAGGGAGCTATATTTTGTAAGGTCAAGGAAGCAGGGAACAGCAGACAAGACTTGGGGAGCCAGAAGCTTGCAGACACCCCATCAACCTATGACCAACCAAGCCAGGAGGCAGTCTCATGGGTCCTTGCCCCACCACACAGCACCTGCAACCTTCCAGGGCCTTGCTGGTCAACCTAGCCTAAGATGTGGGTACAGCAGGACTGCCAAGATCAGCTTGCCTCACTCTTGGGTAGGAACCTAATTTAAAAGACAGAGACCTCTGAGAAAGAAAAGTGGGAAAGGGGAAGATGGAAGCTTTATTGTGTGCTGCCCCAGCTGTCTTAGCACACTGGTTCTCAACTCTGCAGAGATCTGCCAAGTGTTTAAAAACACTTCCCAGGGAATGTGCGTCAATGAATCCTCTGCGTCAGCATCATCCTAAGTCCCCAGGATGATTCTAACGCGTGAGAGACGTTGGGCCCCGTGAATCCAATTCACCCTACCTCTTTCAGAGTTTAAGAGAATGGATTCTAGAACTTGTCTGGGTGGGAGGATCTGTTATGCTAGATACTGCTCTATCTTGTACAATCACAGGAAGATGAGAAGGTGAGAGAGGACAAGAAAGGAAAGAAGAAGCCATGCAATGGGATGTTTACAGAAAAAGACATGACAGGTGCTCAGAAGAGAGTGGTTACAAGAAACGGGGCCATACACAAAGCAACACAGTTATCATCAAGAAGTACAAATATGGACAATGGTCATAGGGAAAACTGTATAAAGTAAAGTGAAGAAAAATGTCATTCAAAATTTACTATCTATTATGACTACCACTCTACATAAAAATAAGGGCAGAAGAAATGACAGATAGATAGATAGATGATAGATAGATAGATAGATAGATAGATAGATAGATAGATGATAGATAGATAGATGATAGATAGATAGACAGTGTCATTTTATTTCTTCAGCCTCACATCTATGTGTACTTATTGTTCCCCTTTGCTAGAAAACTTCAATTAATAATTCTCCTTATTTTCGACCTCTACCTGTTTTCCATTCCAATAGACTTCTCCAGTTTGGATCTCACTAGCACACGTTTGCAGTCCACCATGACTGCATGTCCATTGTTTTCTGAACCCAACCCCATTAAGCTTTCTTCCTTCATTTCTATTGTAATTACTCTTGTTATGATCACCAGTCACTTCCGGGGCTGAATCCAGAGGCTGAGTCTCCATCATGATCAACAGCTTTGACAGAGACAACTCATCCTTTCCCCTAGAGACACTTTCTTCTACTAGTTTTGCTTCCCTTGCTCCTCAGTGGCCACTCCTTTTCCCTCTTCTTTGTTGGACCTGCCCTGCACTCAGCATTTCTCGACATCGGAATATTCCACAACAGCGCTCACATCTCTCCCCTCCTCCATCAACACTGAGTCCTTATTGCATTCCGTCCTCGGGGCTTTAGCTCTCAAGCACTCATTGCTTCTCAAATTATTCACACAGCATCCACCTCTTCTTTGAAATTCGGATTCATGAAAGAACTCCCTCTCAGAATTTCCACCTAAAGACACATGGAGCATCTCAAAATTCCACACTCATGAAAATTTCTTGATTTGATCCTTGACTTGCTCTTACTAGAATCTTCTCCTTGAATTTTCACTAGACAGCATTTCCATTCTTTAACTATTTATTGATTGATTGATGATTGATTTGGTACAGGGTCTTGCTATGCAGCTCAGACTCATAGTGATCCTTCTGTCTCAGTCTCCCCAGCACTGGGATTAAAGGTGTACTGGCATGGTATGTGGTTCCAGGGATCAAACTGGGGTCCTCACGCTTGCCATGCAGGCACTTAGACCACTGAGCTACCTACCTCCCCAGCCAACATTTCCATTCTTCTTGCAGAGGCTATAAATTTTGCAGTCATCCTAGGTACAGTATTTCTCTCTCACATACCTTCCATAGCTGACCTTAGTTATCGCAGATTCCAACTGCATTTAAAGCTCAACCATGTCTCATCACTTCCGCTCTTGCTGACAGTTCTGCCTGGGAGCACTCCAGCACACCCACACCCACCCTGGTGTCCCTGCTCTACTCTTGACACCTCATGGTCTGTTTTCCAGACAGCAAGCAAAGTAACTGAAATGTCCATGTGATCATGTCACTTTTTCCCAGAGCTTTTCATGAGCTACCTATGGTTGGTAGCTACAGAGAGATCCATGCTATTCCTTTCTCCACTTTGAGGACCCTTGGGTATCATGTTCACTTCTTTTCCTACCTCTCAGTTCTCTGATTACCTATTCCTCTTCCTTCCTTTCCTCTCATACTTCTCCAAGGTTGGCTTGACTTACAAGCATCTCCTTGCTCCTTTTTAAGCAGGCTAAGAAGATACTCAGGTTCAATAAGTTTGATGCTCTTTTGCCTAAAACTTAGTTTCTCCTGACGTCAATAATGGCATATTTCACACTAAATACAAACTCTATCCAAATCTTCACATATCAAAGATGTTCACTGTCTGTTCTGTTTCTTTATCTAACCTGCCTACTTCCACTATGACTCTCTCTGTTTAATTTTTATTCACATTTTGATCACCAGGACAAAAGTAACCTCAATGATCTTAAAGTCTAAGTCAAGTTATTTTGTAAGTTTCTGTCATAAAACCATCTTCTCTTATCGTAATTTATCTTAGTCAGGAATGAGTAGTGTGATTATTGAACAATTTCTCTTATGATAGATGCTTAAAAACTTGTGCCTATTAAATGTGCAGGAACTAATTTAGTGCCTGGCAACAGAAGAGGCTTTAAAAATGGTAACTAAAAAAGATGAAATATGAAGATCACTGAATAAACTGATGAAAAGACATTCCCATTATACCCAACTCTGAGGAATGAAATTAAATAGTTATTTGAGATGTATGTTATTTTAGAGTGATAAACTGTAAGATGTAAATATGGTATTTTATTTCCTGGGAACACTGGCAAGATGGTATCAGCCTGACCTTCAGATGAACTGAAGGTTAGGCCCAAACACCAAAGTTTCAGGGACGTTCCATGGTTGAAAACACTCCACATGTGTCACTTCATGCATTTGCTCAGTCCCCAACTCCACTGGGTGAATGTACCAGCTTTAGTGAGTTGTATGTTTCTGTCTTGTAAATCTTCACCTGAGTATGGTCTTAAGAAATGCCAAACTCGAAGGTGATGTCAAAAGTGAGGTGGTCTTAGGAATAGGGACCCCTGAATTCTGCATAAGGTATCTAGTCTGAGAGAGATTACCCTAAGGAGACAAATCAAGTAGTTTAGTTCACTCCCTACATTTTTAGTCAAGTTTTCTCTAGCATCATGTGAATGAACATGAACTCTGGAACAAAGAAAATAGACTCCTTATAGCCAAATGACTTAGAGCCTCTCTTACTTTCTCACCTCAATTTTACTCATCAGGAAAATTATAAAAATAGTTATTCCTCCCTCCTAAAATCAAGTGACATTTAAGAAATGCAAACTGCCCAATGCTGTGCATACAATAAGAAGTTCATAGGTATTCATTATAGCTATTCTTGTTGTTGCTATTACTTTCCAGTTTTCCATCTGCCCCTAACCCAAGTTTCTCTTCTTGATCTTCATGACCAAGCCTTTCATTCACCAAAATAATTTTTCCTTCTTCCTGGACACCCTGGTAGATCATATTCCCAGCCTCCTTTGCAGTTAGATGTAGCTATGGAACCAAATTCTCACCAGTGGACCATGAGCAGAAGTTCCAGGCTTAGTCCATAAAGGCTTCCCATAACCATCTCTCCATGCTATTTCTCAGAATGGTTAGCGGGAAGGTAGCCCCTGAAAAGATTTTGGAAGCCTTCTGGTGAGACGTCACAACATCAGTCAGCAGATATCCCTGAATAGCTATGAAAGAACGGACATCCCCACCCAACCCTTGGAGTAGCCCTAGTCTATGAACTGGGTAAGAAACAAGATATTATTCCATTGGGTCATTATATGTGTGAATCTTTTATTTACAACTATGTAGATTACACAACTAATACAGGCCTCCTGTCTTTGCTTTTATTTTTGTCTAGGTTTTCTTTCATTATCTTCATCTCCCTCAGGTTACTTACTGTACTTATCCTGAGGAAGAGCCATACACCCTAAGCTTGGAAAGAAGACCCAGGTTTCCTCAGGGCTGAAACGAAAAAAAATGTCCCTGCACTCATGTGCACGCATGCGCATCCGAGCACGCACGCACGCACAAGCATGCACAATGGACACATACATACAACCCCGTCCCTTCCAGGATTTTCATTCACGTTCTAAAGATAAAATGACCTAGTTTCTTAACCCAGTTTAGACCAATCCCGCGTGAAGACTCTGGTTCCCTAATCTTGTCCCTGAACCAAACTGTGAGGCAATGTGCTGCGTTATGTTTTCTGCCTAGGAGAAAGTGCTGATTGCTTTAGCACTGTTTATGAAAGGAAAAGAAGAGGGGTCTGGATTAGAGAATCTGGTTTTGTTTGTGCCAAGGCTCTGTTTTACACAGTGGTTGGGATGAGAGGATCCGATGGGTAAAGCAAACTAAAATGAACTGAAATCAGCGTGTTAGGCTTAAAACCAAAATGCCTTTCAGAAAGACTTTGGGTGGACCTTCCCTCTGTTGTCCTGGGGTGTACAGTGTAATCGTTAAAAACAAATTATAAAGCTGTGAGGACAGTGGGGAAGCCCACTTCTTGTGCTTTCTGCTACAGTACTAAAATCGGAGACCACAACGTACAAACTAAATCTCCGTCGCTGGGGAGTCACGTGACATTTAAGAGAAGACACACACTGTCTACGCAACAGACATTCTTCTAAATGGGCTAACTCACTCTAAACTGGGAACTTGGAACCCGGCCCAGAGATGATTTTTTTTTTTTCCCTTTTAGAGCCTTGTTTCTTTCCTTTCTAGTAATTTAGCTTAATTTATTTTTTCCTAAACTGTCTTTACTGCATGCATCCTACGGTGTTAGAGTGAAGGGCCTCTGTGATTGTCACTGGAAAAGTGAACGGGGGGGGGGGGGGGGGGCACTATTAGAAGGAATGAAGGACACAAACAACTTTTTTTGTGTTCTATTACCTAACACAATGTACTGTATCAGGGAGAAATTTAAAAAGAATTACCTGGCATTAAAATAACATAGAACAATTATTTTCAAGTAGGCTTTAGATTTGTGTTGATCAAGCCTTTCAGGAACTGAAGATGATCTGAGTGCCAGTCAATCCTCAGTGATATGGCCCCTTCTAACTGATTGAGCAGGAAAGCTGTAATCAGTTCTTGCCCTAAATCAGTCACCAGGCAGCTATTAGGCCTGCGGTTCTGCGCTCTCCACAGAATCCTGAAGAGAGAAAGCAGAAGACGCTGCCTCTCTTTTACAGTAGTCTGCAGTCTCACTGGGGGCCTCCAGCAAGTCAAATGAAAAATATTAACAGGCTGTAAGGTTCCTAATACGATGCTAGAGCTGTTATGGAGGAACCAAAACAAAGGATGAATGAAATAAGCAGAATTGGTTGATGAAAAAATGAGCATGGCTTGACAGAGACCAAGAGAAGAAATGTGTATGGAAAAGGGCAGTTCCACAGTGGGCTCAGCCCAGGTCCACTGTTGTCCTTAGACGATTCAGGCACTGCAGTGAGGACTGACTCAGGTACCTTTCAAGCATCACCTTCAAGGGCTCTATCAGGGATACCCATGGGGAGAAGCTACGCCCTGGCCGTGAGTGTGTTTATTGTAAATGGCTCATTGTGGAACGGAGGCTGTGGGCATGTGGCAGAGACTCCTGCACACCATAATAATCCATTTTTAAAAGCACAGGAAAGAAGGTTAGTAAGCTTTCAGAAACATGGTAAAATGAAGAGATGGTGTTTATCACTAAGGAGGGAAATGAGAACACAAAAAAACGGAACTTGAAGGCAACTGCTGAGCTTAGGTACTCAAAGCATAGAGTGACTCTAGGAAATGGGCGTGGTGGCACACACCACCTATAATCTCAGCACTCAGACAGGCAGATTGCTGAGAGTTCAAGGCCAGCCTGGGGGCTACAAAAGTGAGAACAAAGCTAGCCCAAACTGCATAGTGAGACCTTATCTTAAAAAAAAAAAAGAGTGAGTCTGATGATTGTATTCTCTGGGCCGAGTGGTGTGGGTGACTACAGTCTTGACTCCGTAAATCACTGTTCTCTCAGGTTTCAGGAGCCCACTTCTCAAAATCCTTTGCAAAAGGATATTTGAGGCACTATCTAATTCCCTCCTGAGGGCTGTGCACACACATTAGATTCAGAACAGGGTCCTTTGTAAAAAAAAAAAAAAAAAATTGAAACTGGGCACAATGGTGCACGTCTCTAATCCCAGCTGTCTAAGAGGCTGAAGCAGGAAATCACAAGTTCATTCCCAGTCCTGGCAACTTAGAAACCTAGCAAGACCTTGTCTCAAAATAAAAATAAAAAGGGCTGGGTTCATACCTCAATGCAAAGGCCTCTGGCACTGGAAAAAAAAATCCTTAGGGCTAAGATCCTAGCACCAAGTTGTTCCTGATGCATCTTACAACTTCAGATGAACCAGAAACAGCTTTAGTATCTGTTTCCTTACTGGAGAAACAAGTCAAGTATAGGTGACATGAGCAAAGGGTCACTGTATTAAAAGCCTCAAGATGATTTCCATCTTCTTGAGCCAAAGGATTGCAGAACAAAGAGAATGTTGACCCAATAGAGAGGGATAGGGAGAAGAAAGAGGAAGTCTCCTCTGTCCTGGTGCCCCAGTCTTCCACTGTGCTTACGACCCACAGAAATATTATTTAGTACACTTTTCCTCACCCAAGGTACGTAATCAGGGCCTCTATTTTAATTTGATGTTAAATTATTATTATTATTATTATTATTATTATTATTATTATTATTATTATTTGCAGTGCTGAAGATTGAATCCAGGCCTCATGTATTCCGGAGAAACACTCTGTCCCTGAGCTACCCATCACAGCTCATTTACATTTAATTTTTGCCATCCTCCTCTTATTGCATAGACTCCTAAGAAGCCCTAGGCTTCATCAGCCCTCCTAAGAGCAGTACTGAATAAGGAAAGATTGATCATTGTTAGACATGGAGTGCAGAAGACAGGGCTTGTGGTACAAGGAAAGTTGTCTTACTGCATTGCCACAGGAAACCACACCAGTTGAGGGGGCAAGAAATGGGAAAATTCCAAGACAAAGGAGAGAAATCCCTGATTATTGTTCTTTGAGCAGAAGAGTAGACTCACATGATATCGATGAAATTGCTGAGAAGTACATTAAGTAGTAAGAGCCAAATGTTTTGGAGCAAAAGTAAGTAATCTAAAGTCTTGGATGGAAGGAAGGAAGGAAGGAAGGAAGGAAGGAAGAAAGAAAGAAAGAAAGAAAGAAAGAAAGAAAGAAAGAAAGAAAGAAAGAACGAAAGGAAACAAAGAAACAGAGAAAGAAACAAAGGCATAACATGTTTTTAACAGTCTGCTTCCTCTTCAGAAACAAGTGTTTTTCTGACCCTAATAAAGAAGCATAACAGCTATTCTAGCTTGCTTCTGTTTGCTAACACCACTATTAGCCTACAAACACGGTGTGTGCATAGCAACATCCCCTAAATCCCTACACATCAGCTCTCTAACAAAGCCCTCAGATGGAGCACCCCAGGGCTTTCCAGTTTTCTTCCTTTGTGAAATATTCCCCAAGCGTTTTCTACTGTGCTGTAATTTCAACAGACCACCGTCTGGGAAGCCCACAATCAAAGCACAGGGACAGAGAGAGAGAAACCAAAGACCACTGCACTCCAACCCAGCTCTAGTTCTCATAGGCTTCCTTATTCCATCCTGCAGCCATCCACCACTAGCCAAAAATACCATTTTTATAAATATTAGAATACATATCTCTCTGCCAAAATCAGGAAACTACACTTTCTACCCAAATGCTGGCTCAAGCAGGGCACCAACATGCTTGACATCACAAGGGACAAGGGTCTTCCGTCCCATCTCAATGATTTCCTCTGGGCTTCGCTGTTCTAGGCATCACCCCTGCCCCATGCTCTGGCTCCTGGCTTTGTTTTCTTCCTGCTGAAGTCTACACTCATTGGAGGCAGAGCTCATATCTTCTTCACCCCATAAGCCCAAGGAACCCACACATATGCTAGAACAAAGCAAGCACCCAACAAACGTTTGATGAATTAAGAGATCCATCATTTATTTTCGATCTGAATAAATACAACTACAGATGGCCACAGCTCACAAAAACTTTCTACAGATGGCCACAGTTCACAAAAACTTTCATACATACTGTCAAACTTTGGTGCTAAAAACACTGAAGAAGTTATATCAAAGGAGAAGCTACAATTATCCCCTTCTACAAAGGAAGACAAGAACTTTGCTGACTTCATGCAAGGGACAGAGAATGGATACAATGAATGTCCCTAACCTCATGATTTAAGCTGTCCCCCTTTAGGATGTTAACAGCTCAAACAGGGTCCTTCTGCTTTAAGTCAGGGGACTATCTGGACCATCATGAATATTAAGCTAATTTTTGTCAGTGTTTCAGCCATAACATACTCATCCCTGTTGCATGCATATCCCTCTTCAATTTTATTTAGCTGTTTATACCACTAATTCCTCTTAATTATATAGACACTTGAGTACATATACTCTTGCATGTACAGTGATTAAAGCATACTCTTTAACACACTTATCCTATATTGTGCTATCGTAACTCTATCTCACACTCCGTTCTTGCTGCCCTAAGATAAAGGGAAGCTCCAGAAAAGGAATACTCCCCCTAGACACCACTCAGGTAGTATCTGAAGACTCTCAGAATAATATCTTCTCCATCAAGCAGGAAGTTACACTTCAATTACATCTAGTCTTTTGCCAGATACTTCATAAGCATAAGCAGCAGTTGCACTGGTATGTGTTCAGAATGTAAAAAGAATGTCAAGTATGTGCTGCAGGACAGGAAAATGTTACAGAGGCGGTTACATCATGGCTTCTATTCTTTGAAAATACACTTACATTCAGCTAATTTTCAACCAAAGTGCTGAGAACACATACTGGAGAAATGACAGCCTTTTCAATAAGTTATGCTAGGAAAATTGGATGTTTACAAGCAGAGCAGAATAAATCTTATTTCTCATCCGTTACAAAATCAACTCTAAATGCACTAAAGATTTAAGATATGAAACTGCTAATAGGAAACATAGGGAAAGTAGTTCAGGACACTGAAATGGGCAAGGAATGTTTGGGAAAAATCCAGAAAAGGACAGAATAAAATCCAAAGTATCCTAACTGCCTTATCCAAAACTCAAATGCTTCTGCACAGTAAAAGAGACAGCAGAGGGGAGAGATAACCTAGAGAATGAGAGAATATATGTTCACACTACACAAATAACAAGAGGGTAACATCCAGAGTGTTCAAGGAACTCAAAAGAAAATTCAATACCACAAAAAGCCAAATAACTCAATTTTTGAATGGGCAATAGATCTAAATTTTGCATGATCAACACACATATGTGAAAAATGGCTGAAATTACTAAGCATCAGGGAGACACAAGCCAAACCACAATGAGATATCACCCTGCCTGTTCCCCAGTAAAAATGCTCTCATCCAAAAACAAAGCATAACATCATCTACGAAACACGTAGAGAAAAAAGGAAAACTTGGAGGAAACATAAACCAGCATAGCCATTATGCTACTGATGAGCTGAAGACATTCCTCAAAAAATTTGAAAAATAGAGCAGCATATGATCAGCCTCGTATCTAAAAGAAGGGAAATCTGCATGTGGGAGACATGTGCACTTCTGGGCTCACTGCGACACTATGTGTAACAGTCAAGGAATGTCAACAGTCATTCTGCTGACACTCGGTGACAAATAGATAAAGGAAATCTGGCGCATGCATATGATAGAATACTATTCAGCCTCTAAAAGCATGATATTCTGTCGGTTGCAAAAACATGGATAGGGGCTATCCAAATAGCTCAGCGGATTAAAGCCCCTGCAAGCAGGTGCACGGGCCAGGGCCTTTGGTCCTAAGGCCTGCTATGCTGGCCCCACTCCGGGTGCATGCTGGGAGGGCAATTGAGATTGGGCGTGGTGGCGCACGCCTGTACTCCCAGCTCTTGGAAGGCTGTAAACAGGCAGATCACTATGAGTCTGAAATCTAGTAGTGAGACCCTGAGCACCCTGTAGATCCTTCCCTAAAAATACAAGAAAAAAAAAAAAAAAAAAAAAAAAAAGGAACTTCTGTCATTATAGTGAAATAGGCCAGGCACAAAATAACAAGTGCTATGCAGTCTCACAGAAGCTGAGAGCAGAATGGTGGTTGCCGGGTGCTGCAGAGAACACAGGGGTGGGACAAGTGACAAAAGGTTGGCCAGTGGTACTAAGGATAACAAGCCTCAAACATGCTCACATGCTCGTTCACAAGAGGATAATATTGAATTGTGAAAATATCCACTATGTTTCAAAAGCTAGAAGAAAAGTGTGCGAATATTTTTTACCATAAATACATAGCAAAAATTTAAGTAAATATATTTGTCCCATTCTAAATATTATACAATGTATGCTTGTATTATTATAGCACATGACACCCCATGTATTTGGCACAGGGTCTTGCTACCCAGCTCAGACTCATAGTGATTCTCGTTTTCAGCCTCCCAGCACTGGGATTACAGGCATGGGTCACCATGCCCCATCTCTGGGGCCAGCTCAGCATGCCCAGTGGTGGGGCCAGCATGGGCATGTGGTGCTGGGATCGAACGCCAGTCCCTGCACTTGCCTAAGCAGGCACTTAGTCTGCTGAGCTACCTCACTAGCCCTAATACATAAGATTTTTATGTTTTCACTTAAATTTTAAACATTCTCTCCCTTTCCCCACTCCACTATTCTCTTTCCTAAAACAGACAAAGATTATGGATTATCCTGTCCCTTCAAGCTTAATGAAAAACACTAAACAAAGCTTGCTGTCAAGACAGAATGGCAAGGGCCAGCCAAATAGCTCAGTTGTTAAAGCACCTGCAAGCAGGTGCAGGGAATGGGGGTTCGAGCCCTGAGCTTGACATGCTGGCCCCACTCCCTGGGCATGCTGACATGGCAATTGAGACTGGGCGTGGTGGCACGCGCCCGTAATCCCAGCTCTTGGGAGGCTGTAGACAGGTGGATCTCTATGAGTCCAATCTAGTAGTGAGACCCTGAATACCCTGCAGACCCTTCCCTAAAAAATAAAAAAATAAATGAAATAAATAAATAAATAAATAAATAAATAAATAAATAAGACAGAATGGCAAAACTTCAGAGCAGCCCTCCTTGGGTGCATGCAGTTCCTCTCTTGCATCAGGAAAGGCCCCACCTTCTCTAACCACGGTGCACAGTTACAGACATCATCAACCAAGAACGCAGCTACCAAAGAGTCTCAGTGAGTAGACTCTAGCTGAGTCCAGATCTGAGCCTGTGACTTTCAGATTAAGTCAACAGGCTCCATGGGTGTGTGTTCTGGTTAACATGTCGACACCAGATAGTATTACCGAATGCGGTTGTCAGCATCGCCTGCCTTCGGAGTGGGAAAGAAAGTAGAAACCAGAGGAGCATGGGAAATGCCTAGAATATAGAGTGAGACAATCTGTAGGAACAAAAGATACCCCAAAGAACTAGACTGACATGGGAAAGGGATTCCTTTCCTCTGATGTTGCTAAGGGCAACATCATTTCATCAGCTTGGCAGAAGCCAATAATGCATGTGCACAAGGTCCTTTTTAATCTCACACCTGGAAGGCCAGGCTATATCTTTTTAAGTGCTTCGTGAAGTTTTTATTTTAGTCTTGAACACATCTGACTGCAGTGAAAGAGTTGTGTCCCTAGGAGCTTAGAGATAGAGTTATGGCTTAGATATCTAGAGACGTTATCTAGTTAGTCTTTCTGGCAATGATAATAATCTTTCAATTGAGAAGAAAAGCATAACATGCAACTGGAATGATCCGGAAGTGTAAAAGCCAACACCTACACTCCAGTCCAGAGTCGCTCTGGGCTCCTTCGCTGGACCGTTTGCCATAGGAAGGCTGAGGGGATGTGCAGGAGCCAGATGCTGGAGGCCTGCCCGGGAGATTGCTTTCCTGCAGCAAGAAGACAAAAAGAACACAAAGAAAAAGCAACATCAGAATCTCATACAGAGCTCAGAGTTTCCTATGGAGTAGAAATAATGCTGAAGTTAGCCTTCTGCATCTGAAGCCCTGTACCACTGCACTGAAATACACATCTCTAAGCTGAGGGAGGGCAGGTCTCAAGAGACAGGGAGCTTGTAAAGGCCAGTTTGGGGAAATATTATTTTAGAACCAGAAGCTAATATGTTAGCCCCTAATCTACGCAGAGGACTCCCTCAGAAAAAAATCTTAGGGTCTGGGCAATCACAATACTTCGGAGTTTTCAAGTTGCCAGGGAAAATTAAGGCAAGTTGGCTCATGAGGTATTTTAACTAAACTTTCTTCACTGTCCAGGGCTGGTTACAGCTGAAAGTCCCTTCTTATTGTTCTCCTCAGAACATTCTTCTTTACCCTTCAGAGGACAAACTAAGCCCGAGGCTCTAAATTCAAAGAGGGTGAGTCCTATCTGCCAAGAAACTAGGCAGGCTAAGAAAGGACAAAAAACAAAACCAACATCTTAGCAAGGACCACACTAAGAATAAAACATACATAATCATAAGAGGCTAGGTTTGTGGTGTGCAATGTAACAGAATCAAGTCAAAAAGGAGAGAATGAATCAGCAGGACCGAGAAAGTCATCCCCAGCTTTGGCCTGCAAAGATAAGAAACAAAAGGAGCTGATTTAGCAAAACAAATGCTGCCCCTGTTCAGCTAAGAGAAGAGAGAGGAACATACAGTGGGGAGAACAAGAGCAGCATGAAAAAGGACAGAGGGATCTGAGGGATTCTCAGCAATCATAAACGTTTAACCTCTGGACAGTCCCATCAAGAATGCAAGAGGAGCCTGAGCACAGTGCAAGCACAGACTTGATTAAAAACTGGCTCCTAGGAAGGGAGGAGGGCTTCCTCTTCTCAGTGGTACCTAAGTGAGATCGGAAAAGCAACTGAATGAGAATCAGGTGAGTCATGGAGGCAGCAGCTCCAAGCTCTGAATCAGGCTGAGGATGAGGCGCAACAATCGGTAGCCATAACACACCCTCAAGAGGTTTCCCTCTATGTCCTGAAACCAAACTCTATTGTCAGGCACTAGTAAGACTCACATTGAATCAGAGCAGCAGCAGCAGCAGCTAGAAGAACAATAACTTACCAAGGCTCGTAAAGGAATAATCTAAAAAAGCATCTGCAGTTTCCCCATGAACTTGGCCTCCAGCTGGCTCCCTGCACCTTGTCTCGCATGCATGGTGGGGGCCTTGCTGCAGCAACCTTCCGCCTCCGAGCCCGAGCCTGCAGACACACTGGAGCCCCACCCCCACCACTGAGAGGAGGCAGGCTGCAGAAGTGGGTAGGGAGCAGGAGAGTAGCAGCGCACACATGCATGGGGAGTCCCAACAGGACCGAGCCACTAACGGAAAAGGTGCTCTTCCAGGAAGGGGCAATCGGCAAGCGGAATGCCGACATGCGGCTGCCCCTACGGGGCAGGTGATCTCTGCATGTTCATGACCTTCAGCAATGCAATTTGTGAAACTGACCAAGAAGAAAATTAAGCCCCAAGCCCAAGGAAAGACTGAGTAGAATCAGTGAAGAACACAGGATGGTGAAACCATTAATCAATTACATCAGAGAGCTCAGCAAGTGTCCGACCCTCTTTTTCTTTTCTTTTTCCCTTCTAAAGTCTTGCGTTTGTATCCAGAAAGTTCTAGAAATAATGGGTAGCTCTTCAGCAGTTGGAAGTGACCATATCAACTTTTCCAGTAGCCTACTTTTATAAGCTCCCACTGGGCAGGAGGCAATGTACTTGCTTTATACAACTGGCAAAAGGTCACCGATGACTTTTACACAGTTTATCCAGTGATGTGGTGTTCCCTTTTGTCACATCGAGGAAGATAAATAATTTGACCCCTCACCTCAAAGGATATTCCATATCACTGAGCAATAAGAAACAGTGAAAGATCTTTCATGGTGATCCTTCAACCTTAACCATGTTTTCCACCTACGTAGAAGGAACTTCTTGAGCATTTTTTCATTAGGATTTGCTCTGGCTTTGAAGGGCTTGAGTCTGGCCACTCGGTGCCATCAGAACAGAATCACATCTGTGTAGCATTAAAGCTACAAGTCCCACTTTCGCACCATGGACAGTTTCTACAACTTGAATTAAAGAGATTTACAAATTGAATTTACAACTTGAATCAAAGAGATCTACCAGAGCCTAAGCACAAAGCTTTAGAATGATCCAAACTTTCCCAGTTTCAGGTGAATAAGAAAAATACAAATCTTTCATCTTTGTATAAACTGCCCTAAAGAGTTGTAATCAGGAAAAAAGAAGAAGGAAAAACAGAGGAGGAAAACAGAAAAGATGGGGGTGAAGAAAAGGAAGAAGACAGAGGAAATAAAATTCTACCATCTGTCACCAGTGAAAGTCACAGTTTCATATATCAGAACTCGGAGTCTCTGACAACCAAAACCTTATTATTCTACCCAGTTAGAACTTCCAGGAGGCAGATCACTGAAATAATCAAACTAGGATGCAAAGGCTCTATGTGACTGTAAGAGCTGTGGAAACATTTAATCCTTAATGAAATTACTCTCCTATCAAACTTGTTTCCAGCCTATAAACAGAAGCAAGCTTCACTGTGCAAACTGGAGTTGGTTTTACATAATATCAATAAGAAACTTATATACCTCCTAGGACACCTAGAAACATTAGGAGAAAAAATACGAAATGTCCAAGGGGCTGCCAATCTGTAAATGAGTCTCATACAAGGACAATATATAAGAAAGAGAATAAAAAAAATACTTAGGTTCCACCAGAGAGTGGGAAGTAGTGTACGATTACAGCTTTCCATTTTCTATACAACCACGCAAGAAAAAAAAATCCCTTATCCAATAATTCATGCATGCCTACATGTTTTCTTCCAAAATAAGAGAGTAATGTCATTATAGCTCAGACCGCAAATAAAATTAGTTTGCATTATTTTTCTGTTTGAATTTATCTTGGTTGTGGAAGAGGATACGTAAGAGTCTAGAGGAGCTTGGTATGTGGTGGGGGGTGGAGAGCAGTGGTTTTACACTACAATTTGCTCCAATTAAAAAAAAAAAATCAATGGTATTTCAGCTTCTTGTTCATTCTTCCTGCTCAGAATTCTCCCAAACCCATACTCAGCAAAAACTGTGAACTGCCACTGATTCTTTTCTATTAATTTCACAACACTTTGTAGAGAATGACTGTAATCACAAAAGCATCTTTGAAAGGAACTGTGATATTAACTGTGAAATAGTTATGAAAAGAAAGTATTCTGTAATGAAACTCCAGGAGCACGAAGTCACAGTTAATGTCAATTATCTGACACGAAAGACCTCTAACATGATTTACTGGAGAAAAGCCATCATACATTTTAAACAGCATTCTATTATTCCCCTCCCTTCATTCAATAAGACTATAAACTCCTAAAGGACAGGGCTCAATTCATCTACTAATCTCATTGCATGCCGGCCCCAGGGTAGACTCAGCGTATATTCAATAAGTGCTTTCTGAGTTAATGAATGAACTTGACCAAGAAGCTAAGCCAAACGGCTTGCTGATTAGATCAAGGATTGAGAAATCTGATTAGGATGATTTGAATTATATTCCACGCTTTACATTGCCGTGATATTCTTCCCTGAGAGGGTCAGAAATCCTCTCAAGAAGCGCTGGAGAAATAAATGCAAATTAGGTCAAATCCAGTGTTAAGAAGCCCCAGAAACATTAAAACAGCTTTGTGTGATCAACGGTAAAATGGAATCCCATTGCTATTACATTTGTAAAGGGCACAAGATGGCATTAATATTTCTCCAGTGTATGTATCAGAAAAGCCACACACCGTACCTGTGATCTTCATAAGCTGCATGGGAAACGTGAAAGAGATTATTTCGCCAGTATATACCTTCTTTCTTTCATCATGTTCTGTTCCATTGACTGTAAGTTTTTATGCTCTAATGTACGATCCAACCCCAACTTGCTCTCTCCCTCTCTAGGAGACCCTGCCCATGGGGACAGAATGAGGACCCTGCTTGCTGAGTGGAAAAGCACCAAAGAAGCAGGAGGCCCCTTGGACGGGCCAGGACATCGCCAAGAGACTGACACATTAGATACCGACAAAGTCATCTCAGTGTTATAGAAAACAAACCGACTACCTATAAATGTGCCCTGGTGTCTAAGTTTAATTCTCCAAGGGCCTCCACAGCCATTTGAAGCACTGCGTGTGCAGCAGGGCATTTGTCCCCTGCCATATAGGCACTAACTGCTTAGCCTTGGATCAGCCATGACACTGTCTGGCTGACCTGTACCAACTGCTCCAAAAGCAATGGACCATCCACATCTGCACAAAAGTGTCCCAGGACTTACACTATTCCAAATACTCACCAAAGGTTTACTTAGGGAAAGAAACTCAATTATATGAATTTACTCCATATTACATACAACTCCAAAGTGAGTTTCACCAGTTTTAATGGTCATTGATGTGTTAAGAATATGCTTATTATTTGTAGCAGAAGTAGTGCTTAGTGTCCCAAGAGGTGTGAAGCTATTCAGAAAAATGACTTTGAATTATTGAATCTTCAGCACAATATATTTGTAATACCCTGGATTTTTTAATTCCATGGGATTCTCCAACAGTGTATTGAACCTCCACTCATGCTGCAGTTTGAGAGCGAGTCCATTTAAAGATCTTCCAGAAGCTGCAGTGAATGCTGTCTTTCTTTTTAATTTTATTTTACTGCTATTTATGTATTTTTATTTATTTTGCAGTAGTCCAGATTGAACTCAGGGTCTCATGCAAGCTAGGTAAGCACTCCAGCACTGGGCTACATCCTTAGCCCTTTCTTATTTTTTTATTTAGAGACAAGCTCTTGCTAAGCTGCCCAGGTTAGCCTAGAACTGAAATCCCTTTGCCTCAGCCTCCTGCGTATCTGGGGTTACAGATGTGTGCCATCACACACAGCTCTTTCACGTATTTCTAATGTGAATGCTGGGCTGAGAGCTATGGTTACCCAGAGATATACAAGCTGACTACTTCATCATGTCTTCTAAAGTGACTGAGCCCAGGCACTTACATATTGAAGTATTTTCATGCATTGAATAAGTATTGAATGAATGTCTATTTTATGCAGAGCATTGTTCTAAATGTATAGACTCATGAATGAATGAAGCAGACACCAATCACTGCCTTTGTGACCCTTCCATTCTAGCAAAAATATATTTTTCCAGGCCAAAAAAAAAATACGTAGTTTATATATCCTTCACAGTAATGAGGTAGGTACCATTATTGTTCTTATTTGTAATAAATTTTAAAGATTATAGCACAAAGAGTTCAGCTACACTTCCAAGATCAGACATTCAGGAAGGAGTCCAACTCAATTCAAATGAAGGCAATTAATGATAAAAATATGCATATCTTTTTTTTTATGTATTTGGTACAGGGTCTCACTATGAAGCTCAGACTCATAGTGATCCTCCTGTCTTCAGCCTCCCCAGCGCTGGGATTATAGGCGTGCACTACTCTGCCCCATCTCGGTAGCCAGCTCATCATGCCCAAGGGCAGGGCCAATGCAGCATGTGGTACCAGAGATCGAACCCCCACTCCTGTGCTTGCCTAAGCAGGTGCTTAGTCCACTGAGCTATCTCACTGGCCCTAAGAATGTGCATATCTAACCATTACGCATTATCACACTTTTGTGAGACGCCAACAGCACACACATGTATAGTAAATGGGGCATCCTGCCTAACGGGCCTCTGAAATGTTCATTTTCTTCTTGTCTTAATTATGAATATCCTACCCACACAATAAGAATGAGAGCTATGACTAGACAGAAGCCACGTTTAATAGGCAGTAGAATTCAGAGGTTAAGAATAGAACTTACCTTACCAGTTAAAAGCTAAGCTATCAAGTCACTTAACCTCTTTCACCCTTGTTTCTCTATCTGTAAAATAAAGCAATAATGCCCAACTTAGTAGTGAAATTTTTGAAAACTGTGTACAATATGCTTGATATGCTGTAAGTACAATAAATGATCCCTTCTACTAGTGGTGTTAGTGTTAGGATTACACATATTGCCAGCTCAAACAGCATCTAGCCAAAGCGAGGTACAAGATAAATCCCTGGGGGGCCTGCCCCATAGCTCAGTTCTTTGGGGAGATGGCTCAGTAGAATAAGAGCTTCCCTGGCAAGTGCAAGGGCCTGAGTTCAATCCCCAGTTCCAACAAAATAAATCCTTGAAAAAAATATGTGCTCTTCTATTACTCTTAAATTCTCAGTGTTCCCTGAACAAGATGCCCATTCCACAAACTTCCGACAAGTTTCTACCACATCAAAGAGCTCCAAGGGACTATTCAAATGGAAGATTCTTCTTCAAACAGGGAAAACTTTTCTGGTTGCCTAAGAAATTATTCTCCTGCCCTAACTTGACTGTGTTGCTAATGCAAAATCAGAAAGCAACATCCTCCCCTCAGTCAAATGTAACAGCATATTAGAAAACACATGCAATCCAAATGTCAATGGAGGATTGCAGAGATAGCTCAGCGCTCTAAGCATCTGCCTAGGCAAGCACAAGGACCCAGGTTCCATCCCTGAAACTGCATGCTTTGCCTGGCACTGGGTGCACTGAAGCAACTACTGAGACCAGGCATGCTGGTGCACCCCTGTAATCCCAGTGCTGGGGAGGCTGAACCAGGAGAATCACTACAAGTCCAAGCTTTTAGTGAGACCCTGTACCAAACGCATCATTTTTTAGAAAGTCATTGGAATTATTTTATTATGTATATGTAAATAAGTGCAATGCCACTAAGGCTTGTTTGTTGGCTGAATCTATATGAGCAGATTAGTTGCTAAATGCTTTTTAGAACCTGCCAACTCCTTTGTCAGACAAGATTTACTCCCCAACTATGACTACCATAACCATACCCATAAAATGATGTTCACATAGCTTTGCTGTTAGATAAGGCAATAAACCTCATTTTAAAACAAAGTAAAGTTTCTTAACTACCATTCTCCCAGAAAGAATGGTATTCTTCTCTTCAAGGAATCATCTGCAAGTACCCCTTACAAATATAGAATAAGTCATCACAGAATATGAGTTGAATTGTGTTTTCTCAAAATGCATGTTTTAGAAACATTGGTTCCCCATGTGCAGACTATAACCTCATCTGATGGTTTTTACAAGGGTAATGAAGTTAGAATGAGGCCATTAGGATGATGAATGGTGACATCAGTGTGACTGATATCTTCCTAAAAAGTACAAGTTTGGACTCAAACACACACACATTATAAGAAAGTCACATGAAGTTGAAGGCAGATGTTAAGGTTTGCATCTGGATGGTACCCCACAGCCTCATGCAGTAATTGTGGTACAGTTCTAGAGCTTTTGATTAGGTCATGATCCAAGGCTGAGAATATGGGTCTGAGTACTGCTGGGATTATGGGTGTGAGTGTTTCACACAACCCCCCCCCCCCGCAGAGCAGACAGAGTGAAGGCAAAATGAGGAGAAATGCTTGGGTCCACCTGTGCTGCCACGGCTTCTCCCTTCTGCCTTTGCTCTTTGCTGTTTTCCACCACCATGAACTGCTGCCCACTGCCATGTGGCACTCTACCTTGGAGCCTGCCAAGTATGGACTGAAACCTCCATTAACTGTGAGATAAATAAGCCTTTTCTTCCTTGATTTTGGGTGTCAAGTATTTTGTTCCAGTAACAAGAGAAAAGTAACCAAGACAGCAGAGATACGGAGGTGCTACAGCTACCTGCCCTGAATGCTGGCAGATCAGCAGCAGCTGGTGAGGTACATGGCACAGACTTTCCCTCACAGGCCTCCCAAACAACCAGCCCTGCCAGCACAGTGGACTGGGACTTACAGTTTGCAGCACAGCAAATCCCTGCTGGTGGCACTTGGTTATGGCACCCCAGCAAATGTAGATGTCAAAACTAGAACCAAAGTTTGGATTTAATATGATGCAGTTTGGCTAACTTCCAAATGTTGAGGTCTCATTTTGTATCTGAATATGCAAAATAGTTAGGATAGATATACAGCTACTTTCTCTTAATTCAATGAGAAGAAAGATTTGTACTAATAGTGTTTGAACAAGATACCATGTCTGCATCTTATACTATGAATAACCACTACAAAGACAACAATATACAATGTATTAATTATTGAAACTGTCCTACTAATTGGTTTTGAAACTGTCTCATTGCTATTTGTTTTTCAATAAGATTAATAAATAATAAATTTAAAAATATTGAGTTCTCTTTTTGAAGTGCCCCACTGAACTCTGGGTAGCATCTTCCCATAATGCTACCCTTCAAAATCCAATGATACTTGAACATTCTGATGGGGAAAAAACACTATTATAAACATCATCCATGTATAAATACAAAGGAAACTGGACAAACTTACTTGACTCATGAATAAAGTAACCATCAGAAGTGGAAAAAAATGCAGAGACAGGCCTGGTGTGGAACACCATGGCATAACTCCTTCCGGAGAGACTAGAAGCAAGAACCACCCAGTTGATCCAGGGGCAGAACATCTTCCCAGACTGGCACAGCAGGTTCACTTCCAAGGGGTGCAGCAGGAAGAAGTAGAGCACAGCAGTCAGATCCATGCCACACTCACCTGGATGAGTTTGAACTTTTATATCTGGACCTGGTGCTAAGGTAATACCTCTACCAAAGCTCTACATCAAAGGTGAAAACACAGTACTATACAAAATGACAAAGAGGGAAAAAAATGACAAAGAGAAGGCGCAAGATGCATTCTCAGGCCCCGAGCCCACCCAGAACAAATGCAGGAGACAATAGCATTAAAAAATTGGAAATTATACACCTGAAATAATAGTGTCTGAAGTAAAGAACAACTTCAGAAAGGTATAGAGGAAATCAGATCAGAAATAACTTCTGAAGTAAAAAAAAAGATAACTATAATGAAAGAAGTACTAAGTGCTTCTAAAGAGCACAATGATAAAAAAAATAGAGGAGAATATAAAAATGATGAAATCCTTGAATGAGCAATATAGGAAAGAAATAGAATGTATGAAGCAGATTCAAAATGCTACACAAGAAATCAAAACCTCAATCACAAGCTGGCAGAACTGTTTCAATGAAAGTGAAAATAGACTTTCAGACCTTGAAGATACCATTGCAGCTAGTGAAAACGTAAGAAAAGATCTCTTAAAAACAACTAGAATGCACGAAAAAATAATTCAACACCTCCAAGACAATGCAAAGATGAACAATGTAGAAATAATAGGCATCATTGAGAAAGAAAGAGTCAATACAAATGGTATAAAAAGATTATGGACAGAAGTAATAGCAGAAAACTTCCCAAATATGGGGAAACAATCTGACATTCAGGTAACTGAAGCATACAGAACTCCAAATAACATCAATCCAATTAAAACCACACCCAGACATATAATAATCAAGATTCTAGAAATTCAGCACAGGAACAGTATACTAAAAGCTTCTAGAGAAAAGAAACATCACATTTAAAGGAAAACCCATCAGAATAACAGCAGATTTCTCTTCACAAACCATCAAGTCAAGAACAGCATGGATCAAAGTACTTCAAGTCTTACAAGAAAACAAATTTCAACCCAGACTGATATACCCTGCAAAACTCTCTTTCAAGTTTAATGGAGAAGTGAAATGCTTCCATGACAAAGAACAGCTAAAGAATTTCATGATGACAAAGCCAACCCTACACAGACACTAAGAGATATTCTAGAGAGGGATCAAATGACCACAACTCCATGAATGAGAATGGAAAGAACCCACCAAATAGGGCAAACAATTAAACACAGAAGAAAAAGAGGTATACAACAGCAGCCTTTCAATTATTCTTCTGTATACAGCAACAAAATGTTTCCATCAGCATACTCTACAAAGGGACTTCTCCTGTACCCTATGGGTCATGACTCTGTCCGGGTCTACAGGATGAATATCAAAGAAATAGCAGTAGTTCAGTCCCATAAGTGAACCTGGCCACCAGTAAGCATCATGGACACCGTCCACGTCCACCACGGAACTTGGTGCGATATCCTATCCCAAACTGTTAGAAGTGTTGGTCATATATTTGCCATTCCAGTATTTTGTTTTGTTTTATTCTTAGTAATTCCTTACTATCATGAAAAATTCTTCTTAGTTGATATTTTTGTATATATTAACCTAATCAAATACTGTGTGAGTACTCTGAATTGATCACAGATTCATACATATGATAAACTACACTCTGGACTCTTAGACTCACAATTTAATTTTAATTTTTGAATATTATTTTGAAATATTTAAATTAATTTTGAATTAATATTTGACTAATTTTCTGAATATTGTTTAATTTTAATTTTGTTTTATGATTTATTCTGTTTCTTTGACTTACAATCTACTTACAAGACATGGTATGATATTTTCTCCTACTATTAGCAAGCATAAAAAGTGTATTTCCATTTTTCATTGACTTTATGTTAGTTCTTCCTTGTCTTTTACACACACACACACACACACACACACACACACTCACGAAAAAATATGTATATTACCTGACATAAGATTGATACTGCTTTGTGGAAACCTTCAATGACCTTTTAAATGGGTTCGTCTACAATAACTATATTTTACATAGTCCTGCATAACTACCATTTTGAGAGCTTTTATTCTTTCTCTGGGACCATATAGCAACTTCTCTTGCCTTCTGGATTATGGTCTTTATTATTTTCTATATGCTCTGTCTGGAGGTGTTAGAATATTTTGAGTTTGCATAACTGGAAAGTATTTTACTTTTAGTTTTCAAAGGATGTCTGCTAAGCATAAAATTCAATGAGAACAGATCTTTTTTTTCAGTCCTTTGAATAAAAATGTCTAGTTTCTTACCCACTTGCTCTTTTTCTTTTTCTTTTCTCTATTATGGAATAAGATGCTATTTAATTTTGTTCTCTCATAGCTAATATTTTTTCTATGTATGTGCTTTAATGATATTTTTTCTTTACAATTAGTTTTGGAAAATTTCAGTTTTGTGTATTGTAGTATGATTTTACTTATATTTCTTGTGTAAAGGGTCAATTTTCTTGGAAACATGGTGCTATAATTTTAACTAAATTAATAAATTTTAAATCTTTTTTTGTATTTTAGGGAAGGGGCTACAGAGTGTGCAGGGTCTTTCTACTAGATCGGACTCCCAAAAGCTGGGATTACAGGCATGCACCACCATTCCCAGTCTCAATTGCCATCTCAGCATGTTAAGTATTTATTGCCTACCTCCTTCTACTTTGAGAATTCTAACTATATGAATATAAGTTTCTTGATTTTGGCACAGAGAGACCTATTATGTGACTGATCTAAAAACTTTTCATGTTTATTGATTTATTTATTTATTTTGGCAGAATTGGGGATTGAACTCAGGCCCTTGCACTTGCTAGGGAAGTGCTTATTCCACTGAGCCATCTCCCAGGCCCCTCTTCATGTTTATTTTATACAATTTTATTGTTATATTCATTTAAGTTTGTAAATAAATTTTACAACATGCAATCTATTATTAATCTCATTTTATGTGTTCATTTCAGAAATATTTTTCTAAAATTCACTCTATACCTTATATCTTTCACATTTTAATATTTGTCTATAATTTTTAATTTGGTATACATTCATTATTGATTTTTGATAAAGTTAATAATACAGAAAAAGAAATGAAAAATGCAAATCTAAAGGATACATAAGAAGCTAAGATTTATGATAGGAAAGAAATGTACTAAACTACAAGTAAGAGTAGTTTGTTTTCTACAGGTTAAAAAGATCTTAACCTCCATGACATTAAGTTCCATTTTTTACTCTATAAAATCATAATACATACTAAATTCTAATCTTATAGGAATATAAACTGTGGATCTATAAGTTCTGGATTAATAATAAAATATACAGAAATGACAAAATTACTCCAACTGAACGTCAGATGAGAGTCAATTACTAAATAACAAGGTTTGGTTTTATTGCAACAGGGTAATTAGAATACGCTCTAGTGAAATAACAGAAAGTCAAATGATGGGCCAACCAAATAGCTCAGTGGTTCAATCCCCAGACCTGTCGTGCTGGCCCTGCCCCTGGGGCATGCTGAGATGGTGAATGAGACTGGGTGTGGTGGCACATGCCTATAATACCAGCACTTGAAAGGCTGCAAACAGGAGAATAACTAGTAGTCTGATTTAGTAGTGAGACCCTGAATACCCTGTAGACCCTTCCCTAAAATACAAGGAAAAAGAAGAAGAAGAAGAAGAAGAAGAAGAAGAAGAAGAAGAAGAAGAAGAAGAAGAAGAAGAAGAAGAAGAAGAAGAAGAAGAAGAA
>NW_004524603.1:18447309-18452615 GCF_000260255.1 Octodon degus | reverse complement strand
ACAAGGAAAAAGAAGAAGAAGAAGAAGAAGAAGAAGAAGAAGAAGAAGAAGAAGAAGAAGAAGAAGAAGAAGAAGAAGAAGAAGAAGAAGAAGAAGAAAGAAGAAAACAGAAAGTCAAATGATAACATTTTTCCTGTGTCAAAATTTAAGATAATTTTATTTTCACTGAGCTTGGTTCAAACTGTGACCTAGAATTGTGTGTGTGTGTGTGTGTGTATGTGTGTGTGTGTGTGTGTGTATAAATATTTTGGATGTTCTTGAAATAAATTCTCTTCCCTTCAATCGAATAATAATAGCAAATTATTGGGTACCTAATGAGGTGTTGGACACTCTGATTTAGCTTTAGGTTGGAGGCAGATTCTGGGACATTTTCATAGTCACTAGACAATGCTGTCAGGGAGTAGGGAAGAAAGATTAGCAGTGAGTGAAGCTGAACCAGTGTGGTTTCAGGGAGTCTCTGGTGACCTCACCAGAGGTGCTGGAACTGAGACGGCCCTTCAGGATGGCTCCAGTTTGTGGCAAATGTACAACATCAAAGACAACCAGTTCTGAGATGTGGGAAACCCCCATGGAAAGATTAACCATGCACAAAAGACTCCCTTACACTAGGGGCTGTAGCTGGGAAAGAAAGTTCTGGGTCATCAGCAGCTAACATCTGTGGCAACCAAGAAAACCAGTACCTTGGTCATGAGAACGTATGAAGGGCCATCCAACCACAGCACTTCTAATGCTCACAGTGGGCTCAGAGAATGGGCCACTCTAAGACAATCATTTTGCAGCTAGGACAACTGGCATTGATTGTGTGGTGTTGTAGTCAGGAACTTAAAGGTAATAGATTTAATACAGAACACATCACTGGCAGTGTTATTTTATAATATTTACCCCACAAGTCAAATTCAGAGAAGGACAAGTGATCTGCCCATGCCCTAGAGACCTAAAGAATCCAGCTAAGAGCCTAAATCCCATAGCAATGTGCTCCACGAGTCCAGCTGGAGGCCTAGAGCCCATGATAATGTCTCGTGCAACTTTGAGGCAAGGATCTGCACTGAGAAGGCCTAAAGGTCAGTGGTGGAAGCTAAAAAGTCAGTGCCAGTAGAGTAAAGGATCTGTTCCAGGAGGCTGAAGGATCTGTACTGATGTCAGGAAGTGACACTCAGAGTAAGAACCAGAACTCCGCTAAAGAGAACAGCAGCCATCCTCAGTGACAGCGAGGACCCGCGCTCCTCCAGTGATCACAGCCAAGGACCTGAGTGCCTCCAGTGGTATCAGGAAAACCTGTGCAGTGTGACAAGCTTCTCCAGAAACAGCACACCATCTTCCACTCCAGTCCTCTTTTAACCCTGTTGGCGATGATCCCCAGGTAGGCCTTCCACACCCAAAGCCAGGTTGACCCAGTTCAGCTGAGTGTTCCAAGCTGACCACTGGTTCATCCACCATATATGGCTAATCAGTGAAAAAGCCAAGACTGAGCCAGGTGTCTGGCTCCAAAGGCTCTATCACTCTGTATTCCCACTGAAAAGAAGAGAGAAGAAAGCAAGGACTACAGGAAAAAGAGAGAGAAAAAAGGCACAAGGCATTATAAAATAAGGACATGCAGTGGGTTAAGTGATCAGTGAAATGCCGTCTTCATCTTTTCACTTAATCCCCACGGGGTAGAACAGGCAAACAAACTCCCTTGGAATGGCCACTACATGAGCACTGACTAGACCTTCACTCTCTGGAGCCGATCACCTCCCGCCTCCTTTGAATCCCACCCCCTTAGGCATTAGGATTTTGATATATGAACTTGGGGGAGGGCCATCCACAATCAGGCTACAATAATTTCCCTGGTGTAGGGTAGATGAAAGAGATTTTAAGAATGCAGTCTGAGATCCAATTGGAAATTGCACTGCTGTGATGGAAATGCCTCCCGTCTCCCTTGTATTTCACACCACACTTGTATCTTCAGGAAAGTGTACACCTAGCCTTAAAGGGTGGGATGTTTCAAGAATGCGGGAATTCAAGAAGGGACTGAATATTACATGTAGGTCAATAAACCCAGAATTGACTTTCCCGGCTGAGATGGAGCGATAATCCAGAATAGAACAAATTTAGAGAACGCATCAGCCAGCAACAGAAATAACCTTAAGAACATAAGCCCTCTGGGATAGCACAGAGATTCTCGGAGAAAGAATTTAGATTCTCAGGGCTCTTGAGTGAAACTATAACAGGAAAAGTTTATTTTTAGAAGTCCCTTTCCCGTCTCTATACTGACACTCTGGCTCTAACTCCCCCTTCCATTTTTATCACACTAATACCCATCTTGTCACAATCATAATCCTGCTCAGCTCGCAGTATTGTGAACAGAAAGGCCAATGCAGTTTTGCCAGCTGAAAAGAGTTTTGGGCATGTCTCATAAGGGTGTCTGCATTCTCAGAAAGGTCTTGTCAAATTGGAAAGTTCTACATGACCCAAAGGAATGGGGTCAAGGGACATCCAAAGTAATTAAAAATCATTTTCTTAGGCCACAAGCTAAAATATTTTAAAGACTCATAGTGAGGTCTGTGGTGAGGAACAGATTTACCCCTTTACAAAGGTAACTTTAGTCCTCATGGGCTGGGCTCCTAAGAGAGACTGCAGCACTAGCTACATGTGAAGAAAGCCACTACCAATTTCTGTCAGTGAGGACGGGGTCCTGGGAGAAACTAGAATCCATGACAGAGGACTTATATGAAGATACACGAGTGAAGGAACTGACAAAAAGTAGGATTGCAGGACAAACTACTACCCAAACTCAGGTCTCAGTGTAATGCTATGAAAACCAAGAGCACAGGTTTCTATAGAAAAAGGGACATTAAGACACCCAGAGGGTGGAGAGCAAGTACTATAAATGGCTATGTTGGTGCAGTGAACCTCAATTCCTATAAAATCAATTTAAATCTCATCTCTCTCTTTGGAAAAAAGGGAGCCCAGGCTGGTCACTATCTTCTCACATTATTTTTTTTTTCTTTTAATGATATTTGAGACTACTTGATTCTCCTTCAGGTAAAATGTCCTGTTATTTAAAAATCTCATGAGATAAAAAAAGAAACAAGAAAGTATCACCCATATATGGCTATGTTGGTGCAGTGAACCTCAATTCCTATAAAATCAGTTTAAATCTCGTCGGTCATTAGAAGTTATCTTTTTTAAACTAAAATTTAAATAATAAAATTTAAAAAAAAATAGTCAAGTCCCCAAAATTCAAAGACCCACCAAAAATGGGCATCTGAAGTGAATACATGCTTCTAAATGATAAATATATTTAAAAATGCTCAGCATCATTGGTCACTTGAGAAATTCAAATTAAGACAACACTGAAATTCATCTTTCCCCAGAAAGAATGGCTACAATCAATAAATCAATCAATAACAAATTCTGGAGGGGCTGTGGGGGACAAGGAACCCCTCTCCATTGTTGCTTCGTACGTAAACTGGTAGGACTTCTATGGAAATCAGTGTGGAGACTCCTCAAAAACCTAGGATGAGAAGTCCCACTGAATGCAGCGGTACCCCTCCTGGTTATTTTTCCAGAAGAACTGAAAACAAACCACAACAATACACTGTGCACCAAGGTACACACCAGCACAGTTTGTTGTAGCTAGACCTTGGAAACAACTCAAATGCCCGTCAACAGAGAAACGGACAAAAAAAAAAAAAAGATGTGGTATTTTTACACAATGGAGTATTACTCATGTATATAAAAAGGTAACTCAAGTCTTTTATAAGTAAATGGATGCAACTCATGACATTTTTGCCCAATGTGCATGCTTATATCCGATAATCTGAACAACTGATTTGAAGAAAACATGCAACATAACAACCATTGTTGAATTCCTATTATTTGTTTAGTGAAATTCTGTGTTGCTTCTAATGGGCTTTTTGTTTTCTTTTGTTTACTATTTTTTTAAAATTCTCTTTAAAAATTAAAAGAAACTCTTTTTGGAATATCAAGTATTAAAAACTGAAATAACTGGTATTAAAAGTGCTCAAAGAACGTAAAGAAGTCATGGCTAAATAATCAAAAACCATATGAGAACTGTGTCGTACCAAAGAAACAATATCAACAAAATTAAAGTATTTTAAAAGAACCAAAGGGAAATTCTGGAACTAAAAATATGGTCATGAACATAAAGA
This sequence comes from Octodon degus, assembly GCF_000260255.1. Lineage (NCBI taxonomy): Eukaryota > Metazoa > Chordata > Mammalia > Rodentia > Octodontidae > Octodon > Octodon degus. The sequence continues at coordinate 18,448,461 of NW_004524603.1, read as the reverse complement.
TTCACCATAGATGTTTAACAACAGGCTTAAACTAAAAATTGAAAGTAGCTCAGTGGATTAAATCACTTGCTTAGGCAGATGCAGGGACCAGGAGTTCAATCCCTGGGCCTGTGGTGATGGTCCCGCCCCAGGGACACACTGACACAGTGATTGAGACTGGACATGGTGGCGCGCGCCTGTAATCCCAGCACTTGGGAGGCTGTAAACAGGAGGATCAATATGAGTCCAATCTATGCAGTGAGACCCTGAACACCCTGTCCTAAATACAAAAATAAATAAATAAACTAAAAGTTGATTCACTCAATAAATGAAAAGATAGAGAAATTGGAAATTTCCAGTTTCAAGAATAGAAAGAAAGAGATATGGGTCTAGGTTTAATCTTTAGCATGGGAATAGTCAGTTTTCCCCAGCACTATTTATTAAAGAGTCTATCTTTCTTCCAGTGAAAGTGTTTGGTCTCTTTGTCAAAGATAAGATGGCCAAGTGCGTTTGGAAATATTTCTGCATCTTCTAATCCGTTCCATTGATCCTCTGGTTTGCTTTGGGTTTTTCGTGTGTGTGTGTGTGTGTGTGTGTGTGTGTGTGTGTGTGTGTGTTTGTAAGTACCATACTGGTTTTCTTAATGATAGCTTTGTAGTAGAATTTCAAGTCAAGGATTGTGATGCCCTTTGCTTTGCCTTTGCTGTCCAGAATTGCTTTTGCTCTTCTGAACGCTTGCTGATTCCAAAAGAATTTTAGGATTCTTGGGGCCGGGGAGATGGCTCAGTGGAGTAAGTGCTTCCCTGGCAAGCGCAAGAGCCTGAATTCAATCCGTGGTTCCACAAAAAAAAAAAAAAAAAAAAAAAAAAGAATTTTAGGATTCTTTTCTCTAGCTCTAGAGGAATGGCACTAGTACTTTGATTGGGATTTCATTAAATCTGTATTAAGAAATTGTATTTTTTGGAAGTGTGGCCACTTTCACTGTATTGGTTCTGCCTAACCAAGAGTAAGGAACAGCCTTCCATGTTCTGGTACCCTCTTCAATTTCCTTTTTCAGTTTTTAATGTTAAGGTCATTTACTTTATTCTTTAGGTTAATTCCCAAATACTTTATTTCTTCTGATGCTATTGTGAAAGTTGTTGTTTCCCTAATTTCTTTCTTACTGAGTTTGAG
>NW_004524603.1:18410927-18447209 GCF_000260255.1 Octodon degus | reverse complement strand
TTCATCCTGCTACACTACTGAATTTGGTTATTGAATGTAGGAGCCTTTTGGTGGAGTTTTTGGAGTCTTTTATGTGGACTCCAAATAATGTTCAAATAATGAACGTTATAGTATGTCAAGGATTGTGATGTTCATTGATGTTATCTGAATGTTCATTATTTGAACATTCAAATAAGATGTTATTTGAATGTTCATTATTTGAACATTCAAATAATCTTCAAATAATGTTAATTTAGCTTCTTCTTTTTCTACCCTTATTCTATTTATTTATTTCTCTCATTTAATTGCTCTGGCTAATGTTTCCAGAATGATATTGAATAGGAGAGGTAAAAGAGGACATCCTTGTCTTCTGCCTGATTTTAGAGTGAAAGCTTTCAGTTTTTGATCATTTAGCATGATAAAGGCTGTTGGTTTGTCACAGAAAAAAAATTACTAGACTGAGATAAAAAAGTCTATTTCAATTTTCTTAGTATTTTGGGATTTATACTTAATTATAATGAATTAAAGGTCTAAATATTAAAACAAAAAAACTTTTAGAAGATAAAATTGTTAAAACTGTTGAAGACATGGATGTAGGCAAAGCTTTTAAGAACAAACCCTCAGTTTTGCAGGAAGTATTACAATGAATCAACAACTGGGATCTTATCACATTGAAAAACTTTTGCACATCAAAAGAAACCACCCATAGTGTAAAAAGACATCCCACAAGAATGGGGGGAAAAAAATTCACCGCTATCCATCACAAAGGACTGCCATCTGGAATATATAAATAACCCCAAAAATCAGACACCCTCAATATTAAAGACTAAACTAAAAGTAAGCTTCTGAAACGAATACACACTTCCCTGATGAGTATGTTCAAATGGTGAATTAATGCATGAAAAAAAGATTCAACAGCTTTGGTCATTCCAGAAATGCAAATTAAGAAAAAAAAAAAAAACTGAGAGTCCATTTCACTCCAGAAACAATAGCTCTTTTCAAGAAATCAACCAATAACAAAGGTTAGAGAAGTGCTGGGGGAAAAGGAACCTTTTTCTACTGTTGGTGGCAGCATAGGTCAGTGCAGCCACTGCAGAAATCAGTGTGGAGATTCCTCAAAATCTAAAACTCAAAACTGGGCCGGCAAAATAGCTCAGCAGATTAAAGCACCTGCTTAGGCAGACATGGCTGAGGTTGGATTTCTGGTCTGCTGTGCAGGCCCCACCCCTGGGGTATGCTGACAGGGCGATTGAGACTGGGCCTGGTGGTACGCACCTGTAATCCCAGCTCTTGGGAGACTGAACACAGGTGGATCACTCCGAGTCTGATCTACATAGTGAGACCCAGTAGACCCTATAGACCCTATACTAAGATATAAAGAAAATAAAAGTTAAAAAAAAACCCTCGGGACTAGCAAGATGACTCAGCAGACTAAGTACAGGGACTGGAGTTCAATCCCTGGCACTACATGCTGTGTCAGCTCTACTCCCAGGTGTGCTCAGCCAGCAAGAGATCAGGCATATTGGTGAACACCTATAATCCCAGCACTGGGGAGGCTGAAAACAAAAGGATCACTATGAGTCCGATCTGTGTAATAATACCTTGTACCAAATACATACATACATATATACATACATCTGAGGTTGCATGTGACTCAGCTAGTCTTCTTGGTATCTTCCAGAAAGAGTCAAAAGCCTCATCATATCCCAGCAATATCCGCACACCCCATGGTTATATCTGCACAGTTCATGATAATTTAATCTTGGAAGCAACCCAGGTACCCATCAATGGGTGAATGACTAAAGAATATGTGAGTTTTATAGATAATAGAGTAAAACTCTGCCATAAAGAAGAATAAACTTGAGAAAGTTCTAGGTAAATGGATACACTTTGAGACCATACTTTTAAGAGAAATCAGGCACAAGTGTTTAAACATCTCATTGCTTCTCTTGTTCGAGAAGCCTATAGCATAAATAAGACCAAAACAGATGACAGGCATTAGAAAGTAGGAAGAGGGGCTGGAGAGATGGCTCAGTGGTCTAAAGCACCTACTTAGAACAAGCTTAGCAAAAGCATCAGGGACCGCGGTTCAATCCCCCAGCACCACATGCCAGCCAGCCCGCCCCCTGGTGGGCTGAGCTGGTCTCTCTCTCTCTCTCTCTCTCTCTCTCTCTCTCTCTCTCTCTCTCTCTCTCTCTCAAATAAATAAATAAATAAATAAATAAATAAAATTAAAAAAAAAAGAAAGTAGGAAGAAAATATTCAAATGGGAAGGGAAACAAAGGAGGGGGAGACCGAGGAAAAGGACAGAAAATACGAAGAAAAAAAAAAACTGAGAATAGAAAGAAAGAAATTAAATGAAGCTTTTGTGAATAAGGAAGGAAAGGGCTGGGGAGATAGCGTGGCAGTCTAAGTGCCAGCCTGGCAAGCACAGGGACCTGGGCTCAATCTCCAGTACTGCAGGGCACCATGCTGGCCACTGAAATGGGGCATGGTGGCACACACCTGTAATCGCAGTGCTGGGGAGACTGAGGCAAGGCAGATCACTACAAGTCTGAGCTGCATAGTGAGACTTTGTACCAAATAAATGAATAAATGATTACAAAAATAAAGAGGGGAAGAAGTGTTGAAGAGAACTGAAGGGAATGGGGGAAAGGAAAAGAATCAAGGTATGTTATGTACAGGAACAAATTCCCTGCGATGAATGTGAATGATCTTTATGTACATCGAAAGTACGCCAATGAAATTGAATTTTACAAAGAACAGAAATGAAAAGAATAAAGAAAAAGAAAGAGATCCTCAGAGATCTGTGGGATGGCATCAAACACACCAGCATGTTCACAAAGAGACGGGGGCAGAAAAAAACATTTTAAAAAAGTTTAAAACAATTAAATAAGTAATGACAAAAACCTTTCCAATCTTGATTTTTAAAATGCCTTAATCTGTACACTTAAGAATCTGAGTAAGCACCCACTAAGGTAAACTCACAGGAGTCCACATCTGAAAACACCACAATCAAACACTTAAAAGTTTAAAACAGAGAAACATCTGGAAAACAACAAAAGGAAAAAGAATCTTTATGTGCAAGGATTCTTGGTAAGATTTTAGAAAGACTAACCAGAAAACATGGAGAACAGAAGGAAAGCAGAAAAGAGACAATTCTGAGTAATAAACAGATAACTTTTATTTAAGGGCCCACAAAATAACCATTTTGAAACTTTTCTTTGCAACTATTTCCTGCACTCCTACTGTGAATGAAGGGTGTTGTCACAACACAGATCCATACCAATCCTAATGGTAGGACTGTGAATCAGGTTAGAAATCATTCTGACACTGTATAGTTTTCCTGGTTAACTTGTCTATTTATTATGCCATTATGTCACCATGACCAGCTTCATTTATGACACAAAGAATTCATTAGTGACCCTGCAATAGTCTGGCCTTAAATAGTTCCCAAAGGCCTCTGTATTTTAGGCTGTTTTTGCAGAATGGGGCTATTGGAAATGTTGAACCATTAACCGTGAGGCCTAATGCAAGGTCATCAGGTCACTGGGGCATCACCTTGAATGTCCCTCCTCTTTCTGCTTCCCAGTTGTGAGGTGAGTGGTTTTGCTGTGCTGCCTTCTTCCACGATGGTGTCCTGCCTTGGCACAAGTCCAAAGCTATGTGATCAATCCATCACTGATGGACCAAAAACAGCAGCGTGTAAGTTAAACATAAACCTTTCCCCTTCATGACTTCATGAGTTAATTACCCCTTAACTTCATAAGTTAATTACCTCATACATTTGTTATGGTAATATAAAGCTCACTAAAATACCCTCTTTTAAATTTCTTTGCTGGGACTTTTAGCATATTAACCTTTTTTTTTTTTTTTTTTTTTTTTTTTTTTTATACTTCTGAATGGCTACACAGGCAAGAGGTTAGGCCAGCCACCACAGGAAGTGTGAGGTCTGGCCTTCAGGTTCTCTTAAAAGACTGCTGAGTCTCAAAGCACCATTTTACTATGAAAAGGAAATCAAAACTTGCTGGCATCTTGAAGCACCAAAATACACTTATTTAAAATGATTTTGATCTAAAAACCAGTCATAAGATATTCAACTTTCAACAATAATTATCACAAAAGTTTAATGTAGAATCTTAACTCTGATTATGAATCAGAAAAAAGCTTAATTTTCCAACCACTATTTCCCCAATATGTAATATAAAACCCTTCTTTCTTACTACCTAATACCCACCAATAGATTCATTTAGTTTCAGCTGCTCAGTCCTCTTCATTTTATTCTTGTTCATTCCATTTTCATTTCTGATTCAAAATTTCTCCTCTTCTTTTATGTATTTAGCACAGGGTCTACAGGATCTCGCTTCACAGATCAGACTCCCAGTGATTCTCCTGTTTTCAGCCTCCCAAATGCTGAGATTACAGGCATGCTACCACACCCAATCTCAATCTCCATCTCAGTGCATCCTGGCAGCAGGTCTGGCACAGCATGCTGGGGATTGAACCCCAGTTCCTGTGTCTGCCTAAGCAGGTGCTTTAATCTGCTGAGCTACCTGGATGGTCCCTCTCCTTTTTTTTTATTTAATTTAGTGTACTACAGGGTCTACAGGATCTCACTACACAGATTGGACTTATAGTGATCCTCCTGTTTTCAGCCTCCCAAGTTCTGGGATTACAGGTGTGTGCCACCATGCCCAGTCTCAATCGCCGTCTCAGCGTGCCCTGGGAGCAGGGCCGGCACAGCACGCTGGGGATGGAACCACAGTCCCTGCATCTGCCTAAGCAGGCACTTTAACCTGCTGAGTTATTTGGCTAGCCCCTCTCCTCTCATTTTATAGACCTGTGGTACCAGGGGCTCTCAGTTGGCACAGGGCAAGGGAAATGTACTTATCATATGTATCTCTCTATTTACTCTTTGGATTCTTTAGTGATGGGGAGGAAGGGAAAGAAAGGGGAAAGATGGTTTTCTTAATTGACCACATCTGGTTGTAGCTGCTGCTGGGCAGGGTGAGCTGACTGTTTTGGACCAGTGGTAGTTTTGGTATGTTCCATGTTCCACTTATCATGGGCTAATTCTACACACAACCCTCGTCTTGCCCATCCTGATAAAGATCTTTCCATAACTTCCAGATAATCCCAGAATGGTGGCATCTTGATACATTCTTCTAATGAATATGCATGTATGCATACAAATACATACATTGACCTCTAACTCATCCAAAATTATAATGCTACCAACAAGACTGGACACCTGTTACCCAAGATTTCAACTCTCCAGGCCTGACAGCTGATAGAAGATCGATCTTCCAAACTCTGTGGGAAACTTCCAAACTCTCCCCAAACTGTCATTTTACAATTTATTTTCTTCTGCTGGATCACCAGATGACCAAGAGCATTAGCTAAGTGTGTATCCTAGAGAGGGTTGAAATGTTCAAAGCACTTTCTTGAAGATATCCATAACTGGTATGGCTATTCTCTTTGAGTCCTTTCCCCAGGCTTGTAGAGGCAGGTACAGAGTAAGTTAGTTTAGTAAGTCACTAAACTTTCTGTACTAATATTGTACTCTAAATACAGCAGCATCTTGTTCTCATGTTCCCCTTGTATTGTTTACAGAAATTGAATGAAAGCTTTAGTGGTAACTGTCTGACCTCAGTCCTCTCGATAGCTATCTGGCCTTAACCACTGGGAGCCCTCTAAACACAAAATGTGGGGCACTTAGTCTGTCTATGGACATTAGCTTTGAGACTTGGCTGGAATTCCAAGTAAGACAAGAGGTCCTTGATGATTTACATTTAGCAGAAAGAAAATGGATTTCAGAATGAAATTTTTAGGAATTAAATATTTATATTCAGTGCTTATGATGTTCCAGGCCATAACTAATTTGTGGTTCCACAGAAGTAAACAAAATGTATATGGTCCCTCTTCTTGTTGATCTTATCATCCTCAGAAAGCAAGCAAGCAATAAATGAACACATGAGTCATGACCAATAGATATAACTCTGTGAAAGGAGAAGTGGGGCTCCATGGTAAAGAAAAGAACTTCTGCTGACTATAGGCAGCTACCATGAGGTGGTCATGTACATGACTTAAAGTACTCTGGAGTGAAAGCCTACCTCACATAAAATGCATGACCTATCTGTGATTTAGCTTGAATATACTCCTCTACAGCACAGAAATAATTCATATCATATGGAATTGTTGAAAAGGTACAATTAGAAATTCCTTGTGCTTTCCTAGAATAGAGAAAATGGCTTGAAAAGGAGTATCTGTTAAAGGAATATCATTGAAAATCCAAAGTGCACAGGACCAAGAAGCAGATTCAACACTTACTAAGTTCATTCTTGAAGTTAATAATCACTCTAAGCCTTCTATTCTTTATGTATAAAAAGCGAAGATGTATCTTGGAGAAATTAAGAGACTAAAAACTATCTTGTATAATAAAAAATATTCCTCTGTAAAGCTACAGCATACTTGATGTGAGAAAATAAGAACACACACTTATAAGCAGAGGTGGGCTTGTGACAGAGCTAAAGACTCTTAGACTTTAAGGTTTCTCTCTGAGGTGGCTCACCGTAAATCCTGGAAGCCACAGAATTTTGCATGTGTTGAGGGGAGAACATACAGTCACAGGAAGCTTTCCTTTCTCAGCATTCCTGAGCTCAGAAAAAAGGGGTTCAGTTTCCAAAAATCCTCTCACCTTAACCACAATGAGAAAAATGTTGGCTTCAATATTAGCTCTAAGTGATGGAAAGAAAACCACTTCCCAAGTACTTTTGTAACATGCTAACATTTATTTATATAGGTTTGTTTCTGTGACAGCCAAAAGAGCTCAAGTCAGACATATAAGATAAACTCGTTATGGGTTGATGAGTTTCCCTGAGTACCTAAAATCAATTACAAAGGGCTAGCAAGATAGCTCAGGAGACTAAGCACCTGTTTAGGCAAGCTGAGGGACAGGGGTTTGATCCCCAGCACTGCATACTGCACCGGCTCTGCCCCTGGGTGCACTGAGATGACAATAGAGACTGGGCAGGTAATCCCAGGTCTCTAATCCCAGTGCTAAGGAGGCTGAAAACAGCAGGGTCACTCCTAGTGAGGAGACCTAGCTGCATAGTGAGACCCTGTACCAAATACATAAAAATACTGCAAACAAAGAACCAGCCAGATAGCTCAGTGGACTAAAGCACCAGCTTTTGCAGAGCGCAAGGGCTGGGGTTTGATCCCAGGCATGCAGTACCAGCCCCACGCCCAGGGGGTGCTGAAAAGGCTATTGAGACTAGGCATGGGGTCACACACCTATAATCCCAGCTCTTGGGAGGCTAAAAACAGGAGAATCACTACAAGTCCAATCTATGTAGTAAGGCCCTGTAGGCCCTGTAGACCCGGTCCTAAATACATTAAGAAAAAAAAAAGTTACGAACACAGAAGGAAAAAAAAAAAAAAAAAAAAAAAAAAAAAAAAAAAAACAGATCTCATGAATGACAGCAAGCAAAAGGTATAGAAAACTAAAATTATCATAAATAGAATACAAAATGAAATATAATATCTTTAAAGGAATAAAAATGGGGTTAAAACTAAGACAAAAAACCAAATATCTTTTAAATAAAAAGTGAATTTGAATAAGGGAAAGTATATTTAAAACCAATGTGCCAATGAGAGCCCCAGAAAGAGAAGAGGTAGAATTGGTCAGAGAAAGAATGAAAGAGAGTAGAAATCCACTGAAATTCAAATAATCAAAACCGATGTTGTGTTCATGGGGTGGAAGAAAGTGCTTTGAAGATGTCAAGTCTCCCCTCAATGATTTACAGACTCATAAAAGCTCAATCAGAATGCCCAGAGAATTTTGGATGAGCTTGACAAGCTAATTCTAAAACTTAAGTAGAAGAGCAAACAAGAGCAGCCTTGGTTTCTAAAAAAGAAGCTGGCTGTACGGTTAGTGATATAAGACACCAAGACACACAAAGCATTCCCAATTAATACACCATTGGACAGAGACAAGGGTAAACAATCGGACCAAAATATATATGGAAACTTGATTTATGGCAGGCTGCCATTGCAGAGAGTGAGAAAAGAGGCACTTTTCAATATATATTTGCAGAATAACTGTGTCTCTTTCTGGGGGGGAAAAGTATGCCCTCACCTCAAGGAACAGATAAAACTGATCTCAAAGAAATTAAAGCTGAGGGGCCAGGGAGATGGTTCAGTAGAATAAGTGCTCGTCTGGCAAGCGCAAGGGCCTGAGTTTAATCCCCAGTTTTGCCTAATTAATTAATTAAAGCTGAAAATGTTAAATATGAAACTATGCATTTTTCAGAGGACATTATAAAATAGTAAAGATATGTGGCTTTAAAAAAAAAATTAGGGCCAGGGAGATGGCTCAGTGGAATAAGTGCTTCCCTGGTAAGCGCAAGGGCCTGAGTTCAATCCCTGGTTCTGCAAAAAAATAAAAAATAAAAAAATAAAAATAAAATTAACGTGGAGGAAACATTTCAAAAAGTAATTCAGCAGACAAAAATCCTCAGAATCTAAAAGAAAGAATTTATAAATTCAGATAGCTTGGATAATTGTACTGCTGATTTCTGCTTGTCTATTGAAAGGAGCAGTCAATGCTTACGGTTTTTTCTTCTTTTTAATTTTTGACTAATTTTCCATATTTATATCTGGCAATCTGAACAAGCAATTTTAAGACAACAATATTCAACAACAGTATTGTTGAATTCCAATCATCTTGTTTATTGAAATTTTGCATCATTTCAAATGTTTTTATTATGTTTATTCTCTTAAAAATTTAATAAATTTTAAAAAACACAGGTCAGAAAACATTTTCTACAAATATAGTTGAGAAAAGATCAGAAGATATCAATAAGAAAAAAAAATAATACTCTCACAAAGGTGTTGCTAAAAGTTTATTGGGTAATTTACAGAAAAAGCAACCCAAACAGCAAAAATAGAAGAAAGGAAGAAAGAAAAAAGCTAGATGTGGTAGAGCAGGTCTGCAATCCTAGCTCTTAGGAGGCTGAGATAAGACAATGGCTGCAAGTTCAAGGCCAACCTGGGTAACCGAGTGAGTGAGTGAGGAGTGAGTCCGAGGCCAGCCTGAATTACATAGTGAGACCCTGTCTCAAAAAAAAGAGAGAGAGAAAGGAAAAAAAGAGGGAAGAAAGGAAGGTGGGAGGGAAGAAAGAGGGAAAGAGGAAAGGGAAAGAGGAAACGAAGCAAAGAAGGAAGGAAGGAAGTAAAGAAGAAAAATGTGAAAACATGAGGCTGAAGTTCATCAGAGAAATGAAAATCCATCCCCCTTTCCTCCTCTCCTTTTCCTCCTCCCTCCCTTCCCAACATCCTTCTGCATGGGACTTCAAATCCTAGCCAGGTAAAACCTTCAAAGGGTGAGGATCGAACCTCTTGGAAAGATGTAGAATGTATATATTGTTGCAAGCAGTGCACAGTGGCGGGGTCATCCTTGAAAGCAACCCAGTGTCACAGGCAACAAGGAGCACCTGGTGTAGGACTGCCGACTGCGCGCCAAGGCACAAACCCCAGAAGACGTCTAGCATGTGCACACAAAGGGAATACAATATCCCACCTGCGTTTTTACTACAAAAAAGACACAAAAGCAGCTCAAATGTCCAATGAAAGTAGAACGGATAAATGCGCTGACATATACTCACATGATGGAGTAATACTCCACAGCAGTAACAGTGAATGAGTAACAGTCCCACAAAACATAACAGATAAAACTCAAGGACAAAATGGCAATTGAAATGGCAGGATACATAGTCACAGGTTTTTTTTTTTTCACAATCTTATTGAGAAACAAATAGCAATGAGTTTCAAATGAAATTGATAGGACAGTTACAATAATTAACACATTGCATACTGTCTTCCTAGTGGTTATTTGTTGTACAACATGCAGACATGATATCCCATTTACAAACACTATTAGAACACATTCCTCTATTCATTGAATTAAGAGAATGTAGCTATATATCTATCCTAACCATTTTGAATACACAGATACAAAATGATCATTCATCTATATCCTCTTTTTTTTTGTTTAGTTCCATCATTTAAATATTATAGGTGTGTGAACTCAGCAAAATATTCCAAAATAGTCCCATAGTCCATAATAGTACTACTGGGTCTTCCGGAAGACAGTTTGTGTAAATAACACCCGAAATTACCAATGCAGTGCTCACTTCTGCAACACATACACTAAAACGGATACAATTGAAACAACTGTGTGTATTCCTGAGAGGCAGCACCTGGAGAAGCCTGAGAACAGAGGCGGCTGGGAGACTTCCACAACCACTGCGCCTGCTATCAGTGGGATGCAGGAATGATAAAACACTGTTCTCCTCTGTAAAGTGGGGATATAAATCAACCTATTTCTTAAAATTGTTTTGGGGTTAAGTGCCACATTGTCATATTATATAATGGCCATATATATGCGTATGACACATAAAAACCATCGCGTAAAAGTTTTAGGCTGCTAGCATTACTAAAAATATAAATGTTTGGTGAAATAATAATGAAAAGCTAGAGAACGATAATTAAAATTTCAGACTTAGGGAAGGCTACAGGATACATGAAAGAAGAAACACAGACAGGTGGCGCTTCGGGTAATATTGCTCTCTGCTATACAAGTAAGGTAGGTGGTGAACACGCAGATATTTTCTGGGTTACAGTTCTTTACATTCCAAAGTATGTTATAGATCTTTACAGTATTTGTATTCTATGTTCTCTCCCTTCAGTGAAAATATCTTAAGTCTTATAAAATTAGAAATGGATCAAAGGTAAAAGTCAACTGTTGTCCCTTTAAAAGTGGTCACCCTCGAAAACACTCACTAGATCTCTCCCAGTAGTAGTTCACAGATTCCAGTATTTTGTTAGCATAGAGCTATCTTTTCTAGAAGCACCTTCTGAGCTTACAGCTCTCTTTTGAACATTCATGAGTGCTGACACTGTTTGTCGTTTGAGGACAGATTTTATTTTTATTCAGTGAGCAACAAGTTATTAGAACACAGCTTAGAAACCTACCACCTAATTGTTCTTTGATGAACAATTTAGCTCTATGATGGACCATTGAGATGATGCTGTGTTTTACAAAGCAGTTTCTCAAAGCAATTCCAAAGAATAATAGAGTTTCAGGGTTTCAAAATAATCAAACCCAACCTTCCACAGAACTTAGAAAGTAGATCTGCCAACAGCCCTGACAAATGGTCGGAAAGTTTTTCAGCTGAAAATTTCTAAGACAAACACTCTGGAACACACTTGGATGGGAAGGAGAAGCCCTATAACTTGATCTTTCATCTAACTACCAGTCTTTAAATTTATAATGTTTATATTGGTCAACATGGGAGCATGGGTTCAGTCCATAGATACCTAAATCCCCTTTCTATCATTGTGTGTATTGCCTCTCTTTTCCAGGGAAGAATCAGCATGAGGAGGGGTTCATAAGCACCCATTTATGACTCACTGATGAAGCTGCTGATGGGACATGCCTGAGAGCAGAATATTTGTTCAAATAGATATCAGCCTCCAGCTTTGAATTAATATTTGTGAGGGTGGGGAAAAGTGAGAATGAACCACTTATGACTTTGCCTGATTGTAGCCTATTGACACTCTGACCAAAAGGTAATCATGAAAATTTACCAGATATTGTTGCTGATATCTAGCTATAAGTTGTATACTGAATTTCCCAAATCTACTACTTATGGTAACTGCATTTAAAAAATGACACAAGCAAACAAACATATACGTCCTTTATGGACCTCACACTGTGCTCGTTATGGAGTTCATTATGACACTATTCCCTTTTCTAAGTCTGCATAAACATCAATTCAGTACTTAAAAATCAGTTAAAGTAGTTTTATGGGAATCTGTTAGAGGCTGCCATTAGAATTTCTAAGCAAAAGTTCACCTTTTGTATGGGAATATTGGAATATTTTCTTACCATCAACATTCTGGAAATTCTCCTATTTCAGTAATTCTCAAATTTACCTGATCTAAGATCCTATGATAAAATTTGCAAGATCTCTCACTATCTGCGATATAAGTTACATGAATGTAAACCTTTCACTCTTCAAGGTTGTCCTCTCTTCCTTTGGATTCTTTCCAAGTATATCAAAACTGAGTCCTTTCCTTCAGCTTTAGGATAATTCTCTTTAATAGAATTACCTATAATAGCATTGGGTAGAAATTCATGTCTTTGACATGTTTCAACTTCTCATACTTCTTTCCTTTAGGATTTGCTACAGAGCACAACAGTGTTAAAAACCAGTACATATCTGCTTTTAACATGTATTTTAAACCATGCAGACTCTCCTATGGCAATGATCATCTTAAATTCTATGAATGCCCCAATTTGTTGCTTTTAAATAATTCCTCTTCTATTTCTTTGCACCTACTTTTAGACATTGCCATGACTAAGGGATGAAAGCATACTGAGCAGAGAAAGAGGGAAAGGGAAGGGGACAGGGCAAAAGAAACAGGGCAAAGAGGAGAGATGCCATTGAGTAGCCAAGATCCATGGTCTATTCTGGCTCATCAAATTGAGCACACAAGATAGGTGGCAGCTAACATCTTAAACCTACCACCTAAGTTGATCCCAAACAAAATATTGTCTTGTTACTATTTATTTCAATATGCCCTAAGCACAGCAATATGATTTCACTGAAATTAAATACTTGCAAAACTATTACTCTCTTAGACATGCAGTAACTTTCTGTTCTCTCCATCACTAAATCCATCATCTTCCAACCAGATTGAGTCCTTTCACCCACCACATCCTTCCTGCAGTAAACTGTGCAAAGGGCTCCCTCATGAGTCTGTGTGCATCGCCTTCCTATGAGCTAAGGAAATTGCTCGTTTCCACGCCTGCGCAAATACTGATCCTTCCATTGGAAGTGCTTTTGTCCTTATTTCACACCTGTTTACATCGTTATCTTCCATTCTTCCTTCCTTGTCTAAAAGCAGAAGAGCGCTACCAAGCAAACTACTAACACTGAGCTTTCTCTGTGATTCCACGTAAAATAATCAGCCCTTTCTGTTCCCTACCCTATTCTCTTCCATGTCCTGCTTTACAGCAGAAAGCAGGCAGAAGAGAGTCCAGAGCATTACGGTGTGAAGGGCTCTGATTGAAATTATGGGTAGACCCAGGCCTTGATATTTGGAAGACCTCCCCGAGGGTTTGGAATGAACAGCAAGGCCAGAAGCCCCTTGAGAGTAGATACTTCTTAGCCCAGCTGTGCTCAGTCACCAGCTAATCTTGGGAAGCATTCTCCTAATTAAGAACCATGCCTGACCTACCAAATCAAAAGCTTTGAAGTACATGATTTATGTTATACAATAATTCCTGCTAAACCTGGATGGAGGGAGGGTGTCCAGTACAGAGCTGGTCTGATGGCAGAGCAGGAACAATGTTATAAGATTCAGTGCCCTCTTGCCCTTCTATGTTGAACACTCTTCAAAGTCCAGGACACTGTCCTTCTTACTATTTAAAGCATCAATTGAGCCAGGCATGGTGGCACACACTTGAAATCAGGAGGACTGTGGCAAGTTGGAGACCAGCCTGGGCTACAAAGTGAGCTCAAGGCTAGCCTGAAGTGCATACTGAGACCTTGTCTCAAAAAGACAAAAACAAGAAAAAAGGAGAAAAAAATCAATTGAATATAAACAATACTGTGACCTCTAGGGTCATTGTTAAAGCCTCAGCTTCACCTAGGGAGTTACTTGATATAAGCCCAAATGGACATGCAACTGTAGGCACAAACAACAGGGCTCCTTGGCTGAAGGAGGAAGAGGGTAAGGAGGAGTTTGCAAGCCTGCAGGGATGAGTGTCACTTTTGTATTCCCTAAAGATTAAACTTATCACTATGATACCATCCAAACTCATACCAGTGGCACTGTTAGTCTTCAGTAGCGCAGAAAAGAGAGTGAATTCTGCCTAGAGGAGGGGAGGAGGAAAGCCTCCCAGGCACAGCTCAAGAAGGATTTTACCAAGTGAATAAATACATTCACTTGGCTATGAGAATGCACAGCAAGAGCCTAAGGTTGTGATACAGAATGTCTCTGGCTAGTAACATGTACTGCAGCTGAAAAATAGGCATGTGAAGGAAAGAGGCATAGTAAAGCTGAATTGCCAAAGGCAGAATACACAGCGATAAATGATTAACAAAGAGGTCGCAGATAAGGGGACACCACTTTTATAGGGAGGCCTCATTAACCCGGTGACCACTGCCAAGCCATTTTTATTCACAGCTTCACCACCAGCACAGGAGAACACTCAATGGTAGAGGGATCTGGGAGGCATTCTTAGCAGTTCCACGTTGTCATTCTACAACATCACTGGATACTCTGAATCTTTGTGAAAAGGTTCATTGTCAGAAGAAGAAAAAAAAAAAAAGGCAAGAAAGGCCTTTGAATGATGGCAACACTTCCTAAGGAAAGCCTGCCTACTATTCCAAGCTCATAATCAGTCCCTCCAGGTATCACCAACTGCTATCAAATTCAGTTGCCATAACAACCTGCCACTCACTTTCACTTTACACCAGTCCCCCGAAGAGGTCTAGATCCAGAATAGGTTTAACTTGACAAAAGGCAGTGGAGGGAAACTCAGCAGGGAGGTAATTAAAAATGAAATTGCTACTCTTTTGAGGATCTTTAAAAGCAAACAATTGCATAACTTAAACACATGCTGTGTGTGTGTTGAAAGACTGAAAGATATATCAAGTGTGAACATTTCACCGTTGATCATGGAAGGGTCTCTTACGTCCCCAGGTATAGCTGAGCCCTGAGCTCTCTTTGCCAACACTTTCTGTTCCAGTTCCCCAAGAGCAGGATCGGTGCCTCCTACCTTTCCTTGTATTTAAATATTCCTCAGTATCACACTGACCTGTTGATCCCTTGCAGCACCCTCTGAGAAGAACAGAGCTCCACTGTCTCTACTTCCTGGGTCTCCTCAACTTCCCACTGATACTGTCTTCATTCCACTCCTGTCTGCTTTTTTCAAAATTTGCATTAATACCCTTTTGCTCATGACTGACTTCTCTCTTTCCTTCCAGTGTGGCTCTTACTTTTTCCTCTACGAAACTAAGCTTACTGTTGTGGAGCTATAAGTTCAGGTCAACTTCCTGACCCTCCTATCGGACTGTAGAGGGTCTGTGACCATTCCTTGCTTGGGATCACAAAGTGATGAGCCGGTATAGGTAATCCGCTGTAATGTGAACTAAACTACATGAAGAGGTGCTGCTCTGTACACAAAAAAAATGCCAAAAAGGTTGCTGCTTTCTATTGGCCTAGAGCCTGTGGAATGTGGGAGGCGCTATTATTTAGTCATGAGTAGAAAGGGTTCACATACATATACCTTTCTTGGCTTTCAAGATAGGAAAAAAGAAGAGGAAAGACTGTAAATCTTTATTTCTGTGCCTTAAAAACTAGAACTCTATTTAAGATGAACAGTTGACATTCTGGCTACAGGGAACACTTCTTGGGGAAGTGAAAAATGAAATAAAATCAAAGAGCAGACAAGCACATTTTGAGAGGCAGTGTTTCTAAGACGCTGGGAGGCTTCTCTGCAAAGCATCAAGACAAGTCTGTTTGCTCAGTTACCACCAAGCATGGGAACCACTCAGCAACACTGTGTCACAGGGAATTATTTCTACTTAATTTCATTTTGTTAGATATTTGGAAGTGTAAGATCATATTGTCACAAAAATTAATGAGAGAAATAAGTGAGGAGCTGGAGGTGGGGTGAAGCATGGAGAAAGGAAAGATGAAATACTAACCAAGGGGCATGGGTAGCAAGAGGTCCATGCTCCACTTTCCTGTCACAGTAGGAGACAGGATAAAGACAAGGAAAGAACAGAAAACTGTGGAACAAGAATCAAGAAGCCAGACAGAACAAGGTTGACTAGGTCACAATGTCAGAAAGCTTTCACTCTGTCCCCACCAAGGTCCCTGTGTACTCTCAGTGCTAAAGGTCCATGACCTTGGTCTGCATCCAAACTCTTTTCCATGTGACCTTGACTCCTAGGGGGTACAGTTCAACTCATCCTCTTCCCAAAAGCTGGCCCCAGTTGATTATCCCACTGTACCATAATTCCCCTCAATCCCCAGTTATAGATCCTCCCATAGTCACAGGACCTTAAGAGATTCAGTATTTGTCCCTACAGGGTTGGCCACTTCTCACTGGCCCCTGCTACCTTGTGCAATATATCTTCGCTTCTTTCACTGACTCTTGTTTTTCCTTTTTAAATAAATCTTACTCTTGTAGCTCTGTTGGGTGTCCTGCTCAATTCTTCACTTTGCATTCCAAGAACCTAGAAACAATATTGCCCAACTCTCCACCCCTTCCAATAATACTATTAAGTTTTCCCATACAGTCCACTGCCAAATGCCTAATCCTGGCTGAAAAACACTGCAGCACATATTTATCACAGTGTTCCCAGACAATATCCCTAATTGATTTAAAGTTCCTGTTAGAATCATTGTTGCAAATTACACAATCCACCCAGTGGGAGGAGCTGTCATGAGCCCTGTTCTTCACCAGCTGGACAGGAGTGGCCCTTGGAGGCTACTTTCTCAGAAGGAGTTTAGACTGGCATCCCACCGAAAGTGGAGATGAATGAGTCACTCCAATAGTGCTGCCCACATACAGCATCTCAGGAGAGCAAAGGCACAGACCAGCTGGATTGGATGACAATTTCTAGAATCCTGAGGATGACAGCAGTGAGCCCCAGAGCATCTACTTTCCATCAGATGGTAGGCAGATGAAGCATTTTCTAAAAAGCAAACACTAGGTGAAGTACTATTATAATTAGTATTGGGCCAACTTTATAGATGCAGAACATCAGGCTTATAGAGGGTAGGCAACTTGCCCAAACATTAATAAAGGATGCAGTTGGGATTTGTACCCATAGCACAGCCATATGGAAAGAGACCCCCACCCTACCAAGAGGTGTGATTTGTGTGTCAGCAGGAGTGACTGAGAGAAGAGTCCAGCCAGGGAGAAGGAGCCAATATTACTCAAAATGGGCAGCACTAAAGACTTCTCTCTGACTCAGGCCTGCCTCCATAGGGCACAGGCTCTGACCAGCACAGCTCCCTCAGTGTTACCTCCTCAAGGAGAGTTGGGCCTTGCTGAGGGAGGTAGTTCTCTAGCAAATATGGAGAAGTCCAGGAAAGCCTAGAACCCTCAGGTAGAACTGTAGCAGACACAGGAAAGCCATGGTCCTGGAAGACATACACAGGGCAATGACCTCAAAAGCTGTGGCTGGGCAACTAGGAGAAGAGAAGCTTCCACTGGAGGTGCAAGGGACTTCCAGACAGCAGAGACTGGACTGCTGTGTGGGAGGCTATGATAAGAAAGCAAGGGGAAGCATTCTTTTCCTTATTCCTCCTCTTGCTCCTCCTCCTCTTCCTTTTTTGCCTCCTTCTCCTCCTTCTTCTTGTCCTCCTTCTCCTTCTCCTTTTCCTTCTCCTTCTCCTCCTTCTCCTCCTTCTCCTTCTTCAGGATGAGCATTGTTTAACTGGAGTTTTCCATTATTTTGTCATTCCTTGCACCCAAAACATATTTTTAAGGTTCCATATAGTGCCCATAGTGAATTTTATTATTGGGAACCCAAAATTTTCCAGTTCTAGCTTACTTAGAGCTCAGGAAAAATCTGAAAAAGAGGACTGATCTGATAGCTCAGTGAACTAAAACACCTGCTTAGGCAGAGCACAATGGTCGGGGTTCGATACCCTGCGTGCCGAGCCAGCCCTACCCGCGGAGCATGCTGAGACTGCAAATGAGACTGGGTGTGGTTGTGGTGGCACACTGTAATACTAGCACTTGGGAGGCTGAAGACAAGAGGATCACTACAAGTCCAATCTGTGTAGTGAGACCCTGTAGACCCTGTAGACCCTGTCCTAAATACCAAAAATAAAGAAAATTCTGAAAAAGAGCCACTAAGCAAATCCTGGGACATTGCTGTGGATTCCCAGATAAGTGAGAGCCAGGAAAGCCCTTCCCTGAAGACCCTGATTATGCACAGCACACTAACATGGAGAAGGCCAGATGGCAGGCTCCGATGTAATACTCACTCCTGTCTCCCTTTATTCTTCCTGCTAATACTGTGAGCCATTTCTCAGAGGATTCTTCCATGCCCTGGTGAGCACAGCAAATCCTCCATGTCAGCTTTCAGCCCCGATGCCTACCAGCAGGACACTGAGTCCCCACCACACTTTAAGCAATGAAAATTACCTTAGAACTGGAAGTGCAGTCTAAATTTCATTAACCTGAAGGCTTTTCATAGACTTGAGTTCTTAAAAGTAATTTGCAGAGAGGAACTTTTGGTAAGATTATTATATATCTAAAGTATCTGTAGTGGTATTTCTAAATTTAGGTCTTTCGGTCCAGAGAGATAGCTCAGAGGACAAAGTGCCTGCTTAGGCAAGCACAAGGACCAGGGTTCAATCCCCAGTACCACATGCCACTCTGGCCCCACCCCTGAGTGCACTGAGCTGGCCACCAAGATCGGATGTCGTGACACATACCTGTAATCCCAGTGCTGAAGAGGCTGCAAACAGGAGAATCACTACAACCCTAACTGTGTAGTGAGACTCATATCAAATACATAAGTTTAGCTTTTTCTATTCATGCAAACTTGATCCTGTATGTGCAAATTTATCCCCAAACAACAATGAGTTACATTTGCACATTATCATAAACATCTTATATGTAAAAATTTTATTACAATTTGTTTAGCCTGTACTTAATAAAACTCACATATCTGGTCCCTCACACACACACACACACACACACACACACACACACACACACACACTTTGAAATCACACCCTTATTGGTTAATTTACCTTTGCCCTGGGATTCATTAAATTACAGTTTAAATGTTTACTATTTCAGAGGTATTTAAATAGAGAGGTGGCTATAAATTAGTATGTTTGCTTTATTCTTGTTGGCTTAATCATTTCACTCTGACTAAATTATCAAGTCTATATTTATGAATCATTGTTGTAAGGGTTGATTCATGCAGACTTATAAAATGTCCTTAGTAGCATTGTCTTCTAAATACTCTGAGGCAGCCCTGTTACACTTTCATGTGTCTTTCCAGAACTATGCTCTACATTTCCAAATGATTATATGTGTGTATAAACCGAAGTTGTATAAGGAATCATCGCACACTTTTTTGCTAAACAATATCTTTCTTGGTTTATGAAGATCACATCCTACTTCTGAATTGTTGCACTTTCTTTTAATTAGAAAAATTATTAGAGCATATTTGCCATCCATAATGTTCCACTGCTCGCGGGGAGTTGGTATATGTGTGTGACACATCTTGATTCTTTTTTCACCTTTTTCCCCTACCCTGTATCTCTTGATTTCTTGATCCCTTCATATACATATACATATACATGTATCTGTATATACAAAATAGTTAGCATAGATATATAGCTATTTTCTCTTAGTTCAATGAGAAGAAAGCTTTGAACTAAGTGTTTAGACAGGATATCATGTCTGCATCTTGTACCATGAATAACTACTGCGAAGACAACAATATTCAATGTATTAATTATTGTAACTGTCCTACTAACCTGTTTTTAAACTGTCTCATTGCTATTTCTTTCTCAATAACATTAATATAAAAATAATAATAAATATAATTTGGGTTTCTCATATAAGAGAAGCCATGTTATATTTAAGCTTATGTGGCTGATTTATTTCACATAACGTTATGGTCTAAGAGTGCATCTATTTTCCTACCAACAGCTCAAATATATCTTTCTGTATGCAGAGTGACACTCTATTGTGTGTAAATATCATACTTTCTTTACCTGTTCATCTGGTGATGGACATATGTTACTTGGACTCACTATAATTTAGTAGTTAATATCAGCTGAACAGACTTAGAGAGGTTTTCCATATTGTATTCTCTAAAAACTAATCTTTGGCACTATGTAAGACCCTGACCTTATACTTCTAGTCTTACTGCAAATGATCCTATAAAGAGTATCTTCTAAATAGGCACTATGTACATGTACCAGTATTTACTATGTCTATAAAATAAAGTCCTAAAGTGAATTGATTAATGAATTCGACCTTCTAAATGACAGCATCATCTACCTTGTTTCTAAGCCAGGGATCTGGGAGTTAGACTCAACATCTATAGGATGTGATCAAAATACATGGTAAATGTTTACATTTTTTAAAAAATACAACAGTAAAAGATAATTCCATTGATCTCCCTTAAAACACTCCCCTTCACTTCTAACACACATATAACATGGTTCTTGCTACTTTCTGAACAGTTCTAGAAATCCTCTTTCATGAGTGCTGTTACAAGGTATAATTAAAAAAAAATATGATGGTTACTGTTGTCAAGTGCCAGCCAATAGAAAGATGGGCTCATAAAACATCTTCATCTTCCTTGTTCTCAGCTTCATCTACTGTTTTTCTAGCAATACATAAAGTCTGTCTCTCCCCCAAAGCCAAAATAATCATGGGAAGTAAATATTTGGAATCAATTCAAGACATGGAACCTGCTACAATAGTGCGCCTGAAGACAGCTATGAAAGAGGATTTCCAGAATGGCTTCAAAGGGGGCAGATATAATGGGATAAGCATGGTCATGGTAAGGAGGAGTATTTGATAGAGACAAATAACAATGCACCTTTTATTGAAACATTCTTTAAATGTAAACATTAGCCACACTTTCCAATCACATCTCATGTATATACCCTCTCCCTCATGCCCAACCACTGGGTCCTATTGATTCACTCCAACTCTGTCTACTTCTCCATCACCACCACCACCTCTACTCTAGACTAGGTCACCAAGACCCTTTTCCTGGACCACTGAAAGCTGTCCTCATTGGTCTCTCTATTTCCTACCCACTTGTTTCCCAGCCATCAACCCAGCCCATAAGTCACCACTGTGGCCACTTAAGTCTAAGCACTTAACATCACTGTTTTAAAACTAATGCTTCCCTTGGCCTAAGGTAATTCAAAGCTCTTTAATAATACCCGCCAGACCTCTTAACTCTAGCCTGTGCTGAACTGAGAGGTCTGTCTCTTGAACTCTGGTATACCCTCTCTCTGCTGTGACCACCCCCACCCTCTGCTGTCATCATGGAACTGTTTATGACCTCATCCTTTGTGCATATGGTTCCACCTGCCCAGAACCCTAACTCCCACATGACTTAAACCCTCCATATAGCTTGTTACTGTTGCATTTTCAGTCCTCAGCTTAAATATATGGCATTGTGCATGGTAAAGAGCTGGGGCTCTTGGACCCAACTCATGGGTCTGTGTCTGTCACTTATTAGCTGCAAATCCTTAGGTGGGTGAACATCACAGATTTGTTGAAACTAGATCAGTTCATCCATAGAGGCAGAGGCAGTAGGGGGTTCCCAGTAAGCGCTCAGTTTTTGCTTGGTGTAATTACTCTTACATACCTTTCTTGAAAGGTGCTTCCTGGAATACTTAGTGCTAGGCTTCTTTGCCATAGCAACTCTGCCACCACAACAAGTGGGTCTAAAGAGATGCCCTGGTGATCAGCACACTGATGTGGCTTTACTCTTTCATGCAATCATTTATCCCCTTAGACCACCTGTGTCTATGTACACAAACTGTGCCCCACGAACCAGGCAAGACACTCGAGATAGCTGAGTAGACTTGTACCCATTCTCAAAGCTGCTAAGATAAAAAAAAAAAAAACCACACAAATGAAAGACAAATCCCATTGGCTAATGATTTTGCCTTTCAGTCAGCTAATAACACAAAGCTAATAGCTCTACCTTGTGGACAGGTATTTTCTGAATGCCAGGCATAGAAGAGAAAAGGGCAGTGTTGCTCTCCCACATGGAAGACACAAATGGGCAACCTACACATTTAGTCTAGAGTGAAATCATGCCTGCAGTGAGGAAGGACAAGATCCAGCATGGTGCAAGGGGTGCTACTGTTAATCAGGTGTTAAAACCTCCCCTCAGAGGAGGTCTTTAATGGAGTGACAGGGACCAGTTGACAATTTGGTGGAAGAGAGTTCCACCAAAGGTAATCCCAAATGCAAAAAGAAAAAGGCAGCTGTTGCAGAGTTCAAGAGAAAAAAGCAAGAGCTAAGAGGTAGCCAGTAGAATGTCCTCAGCAAATAAATAGCATTTAAAGCTAAGGGATCAGGTGAAATCTCACTGGGGAGTAGCAGGTGATAGAAAAGAAAAGGAGTATTCCACTGGCACTGCACGCCTGAGTCTGTCAGACCACTATAAGTTGAGAAGGTCAGATTGTTCTACCAAAGCAATTAAAACAGCAGCCAGTGGTAGAAGAAGAAACATGGAATTAAAAAAAAAGACAAATCTATCTATAGGGATAAGAAGGAGATGGGGGTTTAAAAAATATGAAAAGTTTTCCTAGGGGTATGGTACCTGTTCCTGACTCCCCCTTACCCTTTAAGTTTCTTCCCTCCTATTCTGAGTATCAAAAGCTACTGAACCTAGAAGAGAGGGGATACATTCATGAAACTGCTGGTTTTCTTGGGGTTTTTTGTTCTTTATCTATAGCTCAAGACATTTGAAATATATTCTTCTGGGCAAAGAATCACATCGAGCCACCTTGGAAAACAGTCAAGATAACCAAATTTTCTCTAGTATGATCAATCATTCTCCAATTCATTACACTGCCAGGCCTCTAACATCCTCTTTGTGGTTTTCACTGTGATATTACTGTGTCTCTAAAGTGGCTTGAACATTAAAACCTTGGGGTTTGCTGGGAAACTTCCTTGCAGCTTAAAAAGACAACTTAGTGGAAGCATTTATATTTCAAGTAACTTTAAAATTATTGTATGCTTAGAACAAATACCTGCTGTGATTTTTTACATTATGAAGTATAAATTAATTTAACCTTAATAAACTTAATGTGAAGGTAACCTAACTTTACTTTCTCTTTCTATATGTTTATTTACTGACTTCTGACAACAGTCTATATTTCATTCCAAACAAATTTCTGTGTAAAGTAAGCCAAAAAAATTAAAATGATAAGTTTGGAATATTTGGTCAAAGAAATATGTTTTTGTTCCTGCCCCCTATTTATATAAGGACCAACGTACAGATGAAAGAAGTACAGGAAAAACTCAACTGACTAAAAGCAAAATGTTTACAAATATAAACATCTGAAAAATGTCCATCAAGCATCCAAATGATTGATTTAAAAAAATATTCCCAGACACCCACAGTTATATTGACAGCTTTAAGATTTGGTAGTAAATTTGTCAACCACAAGGAAAAGTCCATGTAGTTTTTCATAGCAAAAACTTCTTTTTTTTATTTTATTGAGAAACAAATATCAGTGAGACAGTTTCAAAACTGATTAATAGGACAGTCTCAATAAGTAATACATTGTACATTGTTATCTTCTTAGTGGCTATCCATAGAACAAGAAGCAGATAGAATATCCTGTCCAAGCACTATTAGTGCAAATCTTTCTTCTCATTGAATTAAGCAAAAGTAGCTGTATATCTATTCCAACTATTCTGCATATACAGATACAAAAGGTCCTTCCTTTGTATCACCTTTTTTTGTTTAGTCCTGTCAGAAATGGGTATTTCATTGGCATCTAAATACTATAGGTGCGTGAATTCAGCAAAACAATCCAACACAGTGCAGCAGTCCACAATAGTAGTGGGTTATCCACAGAAGCTGTTGACTCGAGCCTTTCACAGTTCAGCATATTAATATGGCTTTACTTTATATTCCTCATTTTTATACTTTTCTGCTGGATGGTTAAGACCAAGATGAAGCAAGACTTGTATAACAAGAAATGTGACTTTTCTATCTGATAAGGTCAGTCAAGGTCCCTCAGGATTTATCCTGTAACCCTGACAAAGGATCTGCAAAACTGCAGTTCATAGCAAAAACTTCTAACACTGATCTGTGATACTTAACTGATCGTGTCACTTTAGCAAGAAACACCCAACTAAATTGGCTCGGCACAGTTCTGGGTGTGAAAGACCCACCCTAGGGGATTGTTGACAGAATGGCATGAAAGGAAATCGCTCTGTGTCTTCCGAGGAGCTCCAGTCTTGCCCTTCACCTTAGATGCCATCTCCTGGCTTCCAGTGGAGACCTTTCGGCCTCCTAACATAGACTTTCACAGGACACTCCCAAGCTCCAAGCCCTCGCCTGGATCCCTCAGATCTCCAGGTCACTGACAGCCCTTCCACTCTCTTCCATATCCAGCCCTGGGCAGCCTTTATAAGCCAATCTTATAAATTCCTATGTATTTGTATATGTTCATTCAATGTGTTTCTCTAATGCAAAACAAAATAACCTTAAAACAATATTTTGTTTACATTCAGAACTGGAAGTCTAGAGAAATACTGTACTATGTCTATACTCCTCTCTATGAACCTCTTCCAAGTATATTATGACACAATCTCTCAGAAGAGAATTAGAAATGTAGAACTTGGGCTGGGAGGGTAGTTTGGGGGTCTAAGCACCTGCTTGGCAAGCACAAGACCTGAGTTTGAACCACAGTACCACATGCTGTGCCAGCCCTTGGAACAGGGAATGGTGGTGCATGCCTATAATCCCAGTGCTGGGGAGTCTGAGACAGGAGGATCATTATGAGTCTGAGCTATGTAGGGAGACCCTATATCCAAAATAAAATATAAAATAAAATAAAACGCAGAACTGGCTCTAGGATAACCACCACAAGATTATACACAATTCTGTGAATGAAATTATGTGAATAAACAATGTACAAATGTCTCAGGAAGGGAACAAAGAAAAAATATTGAACTGACTGAAAATTGCCTAGTGAAAAATGTCAAAAATTATTGAACATGTTTTTTTTGCAGAATGTCTGGTCAATAAACATGC
The DNA here is from genome assembly GCF_000260255.1 of Octodon degus. Taxonomy (NCBI): domain Eukaryota; kingdom Metazoa; phylum Chordata; class Mammalia; order Rodentia; family Octodontidae; genus Octodon; species Octodon degus. The sequence goes on along the minus strand of NW_004524603.1, from coordinate 18,422,358 downwards.
TATTGATTTGTAGTTGGGCTCCACAACTGTGACAAGGTCAAAGTTCATTCCCATCAGCTCAGGGTCCTCAGGCAAATGTCACAGAAGTCTCAGCTAGCCTTCAACCTGCAGGCTCGGAAGCCATAACCAGTCAGCACAGTAGGAATCTTGCTTAGAGCCCAAACTGTGGGACAAATCAGGAATGCCAGTGTATGAATTTCTACTAAGAAATGATCCCTACTGGGGCTTTCTGAATCTATAGGAGGAGCAGGACTACTACTGCCCCTGCCAGCACCACATCTTTCTCTTCCTGCATGGAAAGCCAAATAAAACAGTAAGAGCTGAAGAGCAGAGGGCAGCAGATGTCAGGGTATGTACCAGGCCCACACAGCCTGCAGTCTCTGATCCAAGGATTCCCCTAGTCTCTGCGTTCCTTCTTGTCTAACCCAAGCTCTGATGGGCACCACTACGATGTGTCCCCCTGCCTTCTCTTAGTTGGCACCACTAATCCATTTAATTGTCCATTATTCTAACATGACTTTCAGTAGACTATGAGTATTTTTAATCATGTTAAAGTTGAGCCTGGCTGGAAAGGAAGCCACTCAGCATGGTTATGGAGACTTTGTTCATTTTTCTGGGATGAATGACTTTGAAGTCTAATTTCAGGAAAAACAATCTTCTTTTTTTTTCCTGAGATTATCAAGATAATCTCAAATCCTTTATTTTGAAGTTCTCAGAGGTTCAGTTTGTGGCTCCTAAGACTAACAATAATCTCATTGATCTAGATAGTTCATTTTGTACCAATTAACTCTGGCATAGAGATGATAAAAGTTTAACAAAGTAATAGCTTTTTGTAAGAAATTACAATCGTCGAAAGAATGGGATGACTTAGAGAACTGCCCAATTGTTATCATGCTAACTAAGCCATTTAAAAGAAAATATTTCAGCTACTAAGACAGGGTAAAGAGATTTCATATAAAATGGGAGAAAAGACCACCTCAGAGTAAAGTGGTGCCTTCCCAGTGCCCCTAATTTTCTTTGCACCATGTACACCTGTTCATGACAGGATGGCCTGGCAGGTGCAGGCTGGCAGATCAGCACTTGGGAATTCACACCGCTAGCACCAACACTCAGATGACCGCCTTCTAAAATTCAGGTTAGGATACTGCTCAGAAATGAGAGGCTCTGCCTTGTGCACAGGTTTCCTTATAAAGGAGATTCCAACGACCTTTCTCTATTTAAGTAATAAATTTGACAATCTGCAAAAATGAGTATGATCCCTTGATTTAGGAAAAGATTTACAAAACTAACACAGGCTATTTCAATAAGATTCCTGTTTCTTCCTTCATGAGCTGAGCGTGTGGGAAGAGGAGTCCTTCTTTTCCTGCCCTGACCCACTATAATCTGGCCTCTCCCCTCTCATGCGACAAACGTGAATCCCACCAAGACCGGTATTAACCTTCTGAAAGCGAAATCCAATGGATCGGTTTCAGTTTTCCTAGGATTAAAGTTTGTGCTGGCTGCTTTCTTATTCTTGAAATGTTCTTAGCTTCCAAGTCCTGATTATCTCCTGCGTCTCTGCTAACTTTTTAAAGCGCTTCTTCATCTCCTTAATGGCTTTATTTTCACAGCTTAAGGCAGGGGTGCAAAAGCGGATTCGTCTTGCTTATTGACACTGATCAAATGCACTGCCTTCTGTGAACCCTGCCGAGAGATCCCTAAAGGAAAGAGTGCTGTGGTTGGTACACAGTGTTCTCCACAAGCATGGAAGGAGGCAGTGGGCAGAATGCATGCAGTTTTCCGGTCACTATATATCACATGAAGCACCACTACTAGGGCCGGCCAAATAGCTCAGCAGATTAAAGTGCCTGTAAGCAGGCGCAGGAGCCCGGGATTTGATCCCCAACCTGCTGTGTTGGCCCTGCCCCTGGGGCACGTTGAGACAGCAGTTGAGCCTGGGCGTGGTGGCACATGCCTGTAATCCCAGCAGTTGGGGGACTGTAAACGGGAAAATCACTATGAGTCCAATCAAAGTAATGCGATCCTGAATGCCCTGAGACCCTTCCCTAAAATACAAAAAAAAAAAAAAAAAAAAAAAAAAAAAAAAAAAAAAAAGAACAAAGAACAAACAAACCAAAAAACCACCACTACTCTCCACAGTAGCAGCCTCTACCTTTTCTCCAAGCATCAAAAACCTTACACGCATGGACTCCCATACTTTCCTTTTACACTGGACATTTCCTCCATGAGACTGGCTTTTGCTCTGTTATCCCGTGGACTCCCCAACCTCACTGTGTCTACAATGGTCAGTGTCTTCCCCCAGAGCTTGTTGCTCTCCTGGAATTTTGTCCTTTGTTACATGGAACCATGGCTTGCTTCTCACCAAATCGATGTGGCAATCATCCATGACTCCTTCTTTCACTCCTCAATCTGATCAGCCTGTGGGACTTGTCAATTTTCCAGCCTGGGTCCTCTCTTCTTCTACACCACTTTCCTTTGATTCCTGATCAATAGTTCCCTGTATCTTTGTGTTGGTTCTCTAACAGATCACCAATCCATGTTTTACAAAGTATGAACATCAGTTCTCTGCTTTAAACTCTTTCACAGCCTCCTTCATGGTTTTTAGGCCATTTTTTAAATGAACTTTCTGAGGCTTGACCCAAACAGTCACATATACAGAAAGTATATACTTGGTTGCAGTTTCACATTCATATATATGAATGGAACTATGACCATGATCTCAACAATGGGTTTATCTCACATCTCCTCGGAATGGCTTCGTGTCTGTTTGCCACCCCTCCTATATAAGGTACATGTGCTCTAAACTTAGCCTGGGTTAAAGCCTCATTCTAAAACATACCTGCTAATTTAAGAAAGTCTTCCTATGTCCCAACTTTCTCCTTTAAAACTAAATATGAACAGTGCATTATTCCAAGCATGCTTGGTGAAAATGATGCAGATATAAAGTTTCAACAAAACTCAAAGCAGCCTCCCATGTCTTCCTGTTTAGATTTAAAAGCATAGCCCGAGGCATGGCTATAAGCAAAGGTTCTCTACAAGCCTACTGTTCCACCTGCACTACACTGCCCATCTTGCTATTCTTTGTCTTTAAAAAAAAGTATTTATTTGGTACAGTATCTGACTACACAGCTCTGACTTTTAGTGATCCTCCTGACTCAGCCTCCCCAGTCCAGTGTGCCCCACCATGCCTGGTTTCAGTGGTTGGCTTGGCATGTGGTATTGGGGATCAAACCTGTGTCCTTGTGCTTGCCAGCAGGTGCTTAGACCACTGAGCTATCTCCCCAACCCCTCTTTACTATTCTTGAACTTACCATGTACTCCCCTAGCCTCGGGCCCTTGAACTTGCCCTGCACTCTATGCAAGACATTCTTCTCCAAACTCACCTACCTCGTCCCCACACTAATACTGCCTCTGTTCACAGTGCCAGCCTTTCCTGAAGACACTGAGAATAACACCTGCCCCTTTCCCCATCATCTTTCATTCATTCTTTTTCCATTTTTAAAGGGCTCCAAACTCTCCAATGTAATATCTATTTGCCTATGTATTATTTGTCTATCACTCAAACATAAGCCACATGAGAACAAGAACCTTGTCTGTCTCATCACTTCCCCTGCACTTGAAGGATATTCTAGGTACTAAAAATCTTTGTTCAGTTAAGAGTGCTTGGAACACAATAAATAGCAGCGATTGTCATTAATATGACAGTCCTCGCTGACATCATCACATGACCTAGCACCAGAGATGCGGAAAACTTCCAACCTTAAGAGGGACCCAGATCAACAATTTAGTTATCTCCTCCAGTCAAGTCCACGCCCATATTCTCATGACACAATCGTTATCTTGACTTATGACTCTTGTATTGTTGCCTTACCTACCCTTGATCTCTGGGACTAGTGGATACCCAAAGTGTTTGATTTCTCAGCTTCTAAATCCAGTCCCACCACTAGGCGACCATAACCATAGACTTTCTGTTTGGGACTCGGTTTACTTCATCCTCAATAAACTCATGAAATTAATCTCAGAATTTCAGGTCCCTCAAATTAAAAACCCGGAGTCACATCTCTGTCTCAAGTCCTGCGTGGTCAAGATTTCTCTGTGACTGCCCATGTTCCCATAGGACTGTGAACCTTTAAAGAAATATTTGCAAGTTTATGCAGCAATGTTTAATTCATATCAATGTCTCTATGTCTTAGCAAAACTTTTCATCTTCTGATAATACTTTAAAATTCAAGACTGGGTGTGGTGGTGCATGCTTATAATCCCAGCTCTTGGGAGGCTGTGAACAGGCAGATCACTACAAGTCCAATCTAGCAGTGAGACCCTGAACACCCTGTAGACCCTTCCCTAAAAATACCAATAAATAAATAAAGAAATAAATAAATAATAAAATTCATTCACTCACAGTTCTTGAGAAAAACTGTAGTTCTGTCATCTGGAATGTCAATTTATTTGCCTATGCTAATCATAAATTACTAGTTTGCAGACCAAATAGGAATTGAAAATGGGGAGACAGCAGCATAAGTGCCTGCCTGGCCAGCATAAAGATCCTCAGTTTGATCCCTGGTACCAAATAGGAATTGAGTTTCATAGTGATATATGCAATCACTTTTGCATAGGTATTTATTCGTATAGATTTTGTATACCATTCCTAGCAAAGAACCCTACAGGTATTCTACGAAGATGCATAGAATTGGGTCTGCCCATGTCACAAAATCTGTGTTGAAAGGCTCAAGTACATAACCCTGGGGCATTTTAAACCTCGACTGATTTGCAATGCCTGCTACTTTGTATAAAACATATTTGCTAGAGCAAAATATTCAAACCAGATTCTCTTACAATTACAATATCCTAAAAGAGTATTCAGTGCTGTCTACAACCTATCAATGCCTTTTTCTACAACTACACTGGAACCCATAGCCCTAATCACATGAGATTACTTTCTTTGCATAGCCGAGTAGAAATCTTCAACATTCTCCTGGGAGCAGACACCAGTCTGAATGATGCAAACTGTTTAGGTCATCTCAACCCACTATAATATTTGCTCTAAACTTTCCTAAGTACTGTCCCTCTGCCTACAGATGAAATTTCACTCACTGCTTTTCCACAAAGACAGACATGAAAAATTGTCTCGGTAGCCTTTCACACTCCACAATCCTGTTTATATTATTGCTCATTTATGATTTAACAGCTGCATCTCCAAGTGGCCTTTCCATCCCTGTATCAAATATCTACAACTCTCTCTCTCCCTCTCTCTCTCTCTCTCTCTCTCTCTCTCTCTCTCTCTCTCTCTCCCAGTATTCAAGCTACTGTGGAACACCCACTCTGAAGTACAAGCTGGATATACTGCCTCTGCTCCCAACAGAAAGCACCAGAGTGTAAAAAGACTGTAGTTTTCATCTTGCATATCCTTTTATACACAGCTTAGATCATCTCCCCTAGGACCAGGGGGATTACTTCCCTTGGAACCACTTGCCACTTTATGATGTAACTCTGAGGAGAGGCTACTTCAGTGAAGTACCTATGCCACCTCGAAAACAGATTCCCTAAGCCCAGGTATGTTCTGAGACTGCTACAGTTACAACCAATAGCTTTAGTGCAACCTCACAGGATCTCGAGCCAGAAACCTCCAGCCCATCTACACCTGGATTCCTCCTCCACAGACCTGTAAAGCAGTCAATGCTGTCTCCAGCGAGTTTGGGGGCAATTTGCTACACAACACCAGGAAACTAATTTTCAAAGATAGACCAAGAGGAACCTGTGGCCATTCGAAGGTCTAGACTACTAGAATTCCAGACTTCGAGACCTCAAGGGGTTTACAACACCTGTGTGCTATCGGCAAATACTTGCTATTCTCTTTTTCATACATTAGCAATAATCTTGTCCAGCGAACTTGCTATATAAGTTCTTAAATCTTCTGCCTTCCTTCTACCCAGAATGTGTCCTTATTTTATATCATACCATGTTAATATCTTGTCACTGCCCCCCTCCACTCTAGCTGAAGTCATCCTTTAGACTGCAATTAGAGTTATCTATAAGGAAAACACATTTGTCTCATTTAAAATTCTTGAGCAGTCCTGACTGCCTAAAATAAATTCCAGTCTCCCTGATACTGTATTTTAGGACTTCTATCTCTATTTTCAAACCTGTCTTCTATTTCTCCCTGCCATGTATTTTCTGCTTCAGTGGAATCAAACTATTTTGCTTTTGTTTTACAAACCATCAGTACATCCCTCCTCCCCTGTTTTGCTTATTCTGTGCTCTAAATTGAAAACTCTTTCCATATCTGGTTAAATTTTACTCATTTTCCAAGGCCTGGATCAGGAATCACCCTTCATACTTGGCCATGCAGCCCTTTCCAGTGCCCGTAGATCCTTGAAGATAGCTGTGTTGCAAGATTCACCAAGGCAGAGGTACAGCACACTTGAGAGATTGTTATAGCATGTGTCGCGATGTCCCTCCAAAGCCCCATGCGGTCATAGGTGGGGGTTTCAGAGGAGCTTGGTCCAGAGTGTGTGACTCTGGGATTGCATCATGGATCAAGGCTGCTAGGATTAAGGGTGTGAATGCTAACTGCCCTGAGTAGCCTGGATGAGACACAAGGGAGAAGGAAAGGTGTGATCATTCCTTTTTGCGTTTGCTGCTTTCCAACTGCCATGATTTGTTTCTCTTCTGTGAGGCCACCCTGCCCCTCGGGAGACAGCTGGTTATGCACTGGAACCTCTACAACCTGCGTGCTAAATAAACCTTTCCCCTTTAAACTTTTAGATGCCGGTATTTTGTCTCAATAAGAGAAAAGTAACTATGACAGGTACATGATGAAGCAGAGACCTTTCTTTGTTGAAAGTGAAAACTAATTTCCATAAACTTGTTTTTTCTTGATGATGCAAAGGTGTCCTCTGAGGTATCGAAACACCCATTAAAGGAGCAAGCCCATTTTATGGGATTAGAAAACAACAATATGTAAAAATACATAAATAAATAGTTACTTCAAGAAAATGGACCACATCACAGAAGAAGCCCGGGGGAATTCTGGGAAAAAAAGAAGCAAGTTCTCGGTCTTTTAAATTTAAGGATATCATGTAGGTGCTCCAAAATTGGCCCACCCAAGACCCAGAAACAGAGAAGGTCAACAATTCCCAAGAAAATTCCCTACGAGCAGGAGTCAAGGCTGAACATCTGTGCTGAGGGCAGCCCACTCTCAGCGGGCCTGGGTGCTCACTTTGAAGCTGCACCACCCCTTCAGACAGTGTACAGCAAAGAAGAGCAGAGAATGAGAGAATGACTGTGGCCAGGGCACCACATGGGGGGGCCCATGCCCAGCCCGCCCTGAACACTGGGCCCTGAAACAGTGGGGAGCAGGTGTTTATGGATGTAAATATCTCCTCCCTCCCTTGCCTCAGCTCATTCTAACGCCTCCTATGGAAAACCAAACAGAAATTCAGAGATGTTATTTGTCTCTAATTTCTTAGTAAATATCCAAAACGATGGCATAGCCCGACCAATATGAAAGCCATCAATGTCAGTAAACTCTTTCCAACATTTAAAAGCTCACCAAAGGATGTATACATCAGGAAAAGAAAAACTTGCGTAAACATTTCAACACTAAATTTATTGGGACAGCATGAGCTTAATACAAGTCATGTTTTGCCTCTACAATTACAAGAGGTGTTCAAAGTGGTGGCCATTCGCTTCCAGCCATTCATTAGTACAGTGAAGGTGAACTGCTGAAGTGTGTATGTATTTTCTTTTGAGGTGCACGCTAATCTAGCTAGGAATTCCCGTCATGCTAAGGTCTCCCTAGGTAGTAGCGTATTATAAGGATAAGGCAAGGGTTTGGGGATTTGAAACTTCTTTCTTTCTTTCTGTATTTGGATGTTACAGGGTCTCACTATGCAGCTCAGACACATAGTGATCCTCCTGTTTTCAGCTTCCCCAGTGCTGGGATTATAGGCATGCACCACTATGCCCAGACTCTGTGGCCAGCCCAGCCATGATGCCAGGGGTCGAACACTGTTCCCTGTGCTTGCCTAAGCTTGCCTAAGCAGGCGCTTTACTCTGCTAAGCCATCCTGCCGGTCTCAGGGAATTTGAATTTTAGACCTGGTCCAACCTCTTGGTAGCAGTGGCAAACAGTTTAGTCCCTGTGTGACTTATTTTGCAAAGACAAAATGTGGTTAATACTAGTTCTTACCTCCTTGAGTTGTTGTGAAGAACAAATGAAAGAATGCATTAAAGTTCCTAGCAATCAATACATGTAATTTCTAAAATAAACTTGCATGAGAAAACATTTAAGTCCTTTCTATAAGAAGGGTAAATAACAATCCCACAAATTGTATCTTATTTGTCCTAAGCAAAATAAATACCTAGAAAAAACACCGGAAGCAAAGGGTACTTGAAATTGACCATATGGGATCTTGTGCATGTTATAAAAATAGAATAATTCAATCAGAAATCCTTAGCTTCCAAGAGACTTGAAAGAGTATGAGGAGGAAATAGACTTTGTCAATCACGATCATGTTGCAGGCCCTGAATATTAGATACAGAATCATGATTAAATTAATCAGAGTTTTTACAGATCACAGGAAGAAATGGCAGTCCATCCACTTTTCCTAATGTCTGTCCTCATATCATTAATGACAGTGGTTTTAACAAATGTTCTTTATTCTTTATCTCCTGTAAGTCAGGTTATAACAGAAAGAACTAACCTCTAAGAAGAAAAATATAGTCAATTTTGAAAAAGCTAGACTAAAACCTATTGGTGCTACCCAATAGGATGGCATTAAGCCTGACAGTGCATTAAAAATGGAGACCCCCAAAAGGCTCAGGCCCCCATGCAGGAACTGTGTTGACAAACCAAATATGGTTAGTTTCACTGGAAGATGTTCAGATGTCTCTCAGTTTAAGAGAAAAAAAAACCAATATTATACAAGCACATTTTCAATGCAAAGATATTAAATTAGAACTATGTGCACCAGGAGAGATTCTTGATCCATGGGAAATATTCATGAAAGAATTTCCTTTAACAACACGGGCCCCTGAGAAATAAAGAAACACTATTTGCAGAAAATGAGTCTGCACCCTGGTGTAAGAACGCAAAAGAAGAAATAAAAATTGAAAGGTATAACACAGTTAAATGGAAAGCGAGAACTTAAGGTTTAAACAACGGAGAGAGAGAAAGGAGAAAAGGTAGGAAATACAGTAGGGGCAAAATCATACATTTATTTAAACAAGATAGTTAAGGCAATGGCTCTAAGAATCTCCATCAGGTTTTTGAAAACAGCAGTCAATGGGTAGAATTCTCACCCTGACTAACTCTATATGCTGCTATCTGTGAACTAAGCAACTACACTGAATAAAGTGATGTGTAAAACTAAAACCATGCTTGAAACACCTGTCATTTTGGTCATCTAAATGCATAATGCTTCTAATTTCATTCCAATTATTGCTATACTCTCTATAAAGTAACTTTTTTTAAAAAGGGGGGGAATAAAAGAAAACAAGAGACAAGAAAAAAATTGTCATAGGATTTTTCTGCTACAATATTGTATATGGTTTGATTTCTAATTTTTTATAAGAGTGTGTAATTGGTTTTTTTCACATTCCATAGGATTTAAAATTTAGAATATCCATGGTAGCTAGAAAATAGCAGCTCCATGTTATGTCTAAGGTGCTTGATATTCAGACAGATAGTGATGTTAAGTTCAACTGCCTCTGTTACATGGTAATAATAATATCCTTAAGCTTCTTCTCTGAATGTTTGACAACTACAGTTTGCAGACCAAAAATTAGAGAAATAGATGGGTTACAAGGATAGCCCATATTTTGGGCCTAGCATTTGAAGGTCAGTGAGGACTCAGAAAATAAGAAAACCTGTGCTGTGACATCCTGTAACTCAGTGGTGTCCCAAATCTTCTCATCAAGATCATGTGGCCACACAGGAAAGTGATCAATGATGTAGAGTGTGCCTAAGGAGAGCCACCTAGAGAGAAAAACGTCTCTCAGGCTTTCACAGAGAGCAAATTGGTCAAGCAATGGCCATGACTCATTCAGATGGCTAACACTGACAAAGGATCTACAAGGTGTTGTAAATGGTTCCAGCGTAAACCCTGCGAGAATTTGACTGACCTCGTCAGATCCAAAAGTTACATTTTTAGTTATATAGGTCTTGCTTTAACTTGGTCTTAATCATCCAACAGAAAAGTATAAACATAAGGTATAAAAAGTAGTGCCATATTAATACGCTGAGCTGTAAAAGACTCAAGTCAACAACTTCTGACAACTGCCAGTTCTGCCGGTAACCTATGACTATTATGGACTATTATACTATATTGGGTTGTTCTGCTGAATTCGAGTATCTACAATCTTTAGCCTGGTTTCAAGTATGAAAAAGTCCTTTATAGACTTCTCCAAATATAGCTTCTGTAACTGCAGTGGAACATCCATCTCTGAAAGAACAAAATGGAAAAGGGGGATATGTTGGAAGCCATGAGGCTAGGAAACCAATCCAATATATGTAGGTGGGACTGGACCCAGTGCCTAAAACAAACAAGTTACCTCACTCCTGAGATGAACATCCTGTCTGGTTAAGGTTTGCTATCCCTTGCTAAGCAACCTAGTGTCATGTTACAACTTCACAAAAGTGAAAATGAGACAGTTTTCTTGTGAAAAAAGAGGGAAGGAAAATAAATAAATAAATAAATAAAAAGTATGTATACACAAGAGAGTTAGGATAGATATAGAGCTACTTTCTCTTAGTTCAATGAGAAGAAAGTTTTGTACTAACATTGTTTAGAAAAGATAGCGTGTCTGCATCTTGTTCTCTGAATAACTACTACAAAGACAACAATATGCAATGTATTAGTTATTGGAAACGTCTTACTAACCTGTTTTGAAACTGTTTCATCCCTATTTTATCTTTTTTCTCATTAAAATGAAAAAAAGTATAAAAAACGAAATCGAGTCTGCATTTTATCTATGCTAGAAAGGTATCTCTGTATCAGTGCACTTAAGGAATTAATAAAATAACTAAAATATTAGTATCACAACATGAATACAAGAAAAACCTTTTAAGATCATGGGGTTCATTATTTCACTTTCTCAACAGTTGCAACTGACATTTTAAGGACTTCTGCATTCTAGGAACAGTACTTAGCCACATACATGGCAATTCATTTAATTCATCCAATTAGCATGATTAATATAACCAACTACTTAATATAACCAGTACACAGCACTACCAAATATGTTCTAGCCAGATGCAGTGGTCCACACCCTTAATTCCTGCACTGTGGGAAGATGAGACAGGAGGGTCGGGAGTTCAAACCTAATGTGAGCAACTTAATGACTTAATGAGACTCTATCGCCAAATAAAAATAAAAATGGCTAGGAATGTAATGTAACTCATAGTGAAAGTCCTGGGTCCAATGTGCAGA
>NW_004524603.1:18409960-18410597 GCF_000260255.1 Octodon degus | reverse complement strand
TGAATGGAGGTTTCAGTCCATTCTCAGCTGGCTCCAAGGCAGAGTGGCACATGGTAGAGGGCAGCAGCTCATGGCAGTGGAAAACCGCAAAGGGCAAAGGGAAGAGCAACTGGTGTGGCAGCCAGCAAGCCTCTATCTCTTCCTTCTATTGTATGCAGGCTGTCTGCCCCAAGGCAGGTGTAGCACTCACACCTATAATCCCAGCATTGGATGATGAATTAGTCACGAACTCTAGAAGCCACCCAATGACTTCATGAGGCTTTGAGCGGACTGCTAAACACAAACCATAACAATAGGTGCAGAATGAAGTACAAAGGGATTAAGTAATTGAAGCAATTAAGTGCTATACAGATAGTAAGTGACAAAATTGGAATCTGAAGTCAGACCTCAAAGCCTGGATCCTTCACAACTGTGCTGTGCCAATTCCAACCTTCTTGAAGACCGACATCAATGCGTACCTACAAATAATGCTTAAATTCCAGTTATAACGAATCATATAAAGAAGGACTTTAGGCCACTTAAAAAGCACTTCCAAGAAAGACTGGTCACCATACAATAGAGCTATTTTCATACTTGATTATTTGTGCACTATTTCCCAGTGGTATAATGATATTCACCTTTCAATATCAAGTATTAT
>NW_004524603.1:18390446-18409475 GCF_000260255.1 Octodon degus | reverse complement strand
TTTATTTATTTATTTATTTATTTATTTATGTTTTGCAGTACTAGGGATCAAACTCAGGACCTTGTGCTTGCCAGGCAGGTGCTTATGCCACTGAGCTATATCCCCACCCACATCCTAATTATTCATGCCCACAACCATTGAAAAGAAAACCCAGGTTCACCCCTCATCCCTGAGATCCAATTGATGTGTGCTAAATGAGAACAATTAGAAGACATATGTACACTGTCATCTACCTAATGGAAAGCTTATCCCACGCTCAGTAATGTTTCCCATCCAAATCCCTTTTAAATGAGCCAGAAAATCCACACAGATCCACTTCACATAGTGCACAGTTGATGGCTCCTAAATGGAGGAAGCAGGAACAGAAATGTAGCCTATGCACAGCGCTCTAGGCCGGGCACCCTCACACGCATCTGCACCCACCAGAAAGAAGGAGGCGTAGGTTTGCAAGCATCACCAAAGTTCACACATTGGAAACTGAATTTGCAATACAGGCAACACTGTGGAGAGACAGAGAAATAAAAAAGTAATTAAGGTGGAGTCCTAGTGACTAATGTCATTCATGATTAATGAAACTGTCACAGAGTGGGTCTATTATAAAAGCAACTTCAGCCCTGCTTGCGTTCTCTTGCTCTCTGTCACCTTCTGGGATGGGATGACACAAAGCAGGAGAGAAGTCCCCAGACACCAGCACATCGATATTAGACTTTCCGATGTGCAAAACTGTAAGAAAGAAATTTATTTTCTTTAGGAGATTCCAGGCTATATTGGTCAGTTTTGCACTTCTGTGACCAAATAGCTACTATACACAATGGAAGGGAAGTGAGATTTATCTCTAAGCTTGTGGTTTAAGAGGCTTCAGTCCATGGCCAGCTGGCTCAAAAGTTGAAGCACATGGCAGAAGGGAATGTGGAGGAAGGCCACTCACCTCAGGGCGAGAACCTGAGGACACAACCTATCCCTCACTGGCAAATCTTCAATGGTCTTCATTCTCCAGGTGGGTCCTAATTTCTAGTTGGCCCCTCAACTATGAAATGCACTCATGAATTAGCATATTCATGAGACTACACATGGTGGTCTGTTGCCTTTCTTGGTTCCACTTCTGCAAATTGCTGCAAAGGGCTGCATTCTCTACTGGGACCTTTTTAAATATTTAAATCATGTACTCCTTAGACTAGCTAGAGGGTGCTATAACTATCTGACTCTATACTAGGGAAACTATATGATATTTACACATGTGTGTCTGGTTTATTTCACTTATGAGTATATCTTCAAGTGGCATCCACTTCAATATAAAGGCTTCAAGTTTATCATTCTTAATAGCTGAGTAATACTCCTTTGTATAAAAATGCCACATCTTTTTCATTCATTCCTCAGGTGATGGGCATCTTGGTTGTTTCCAAGATTTGGCTACAACTCTTGTTGCATAGGAATTGCTTTATCTTGGTATTAAATATCCAGCAGAAAAGTATAAAAATGAAGTATAAGAAGTAAAGCCATGCTGTTATGTTGAGCTGTAGGGGACTCAGGTCAACAATTTCTGACATTGCCAGTGAAGCGGAAGACCCAATACTAGTATGGACTACTGGACTCTTGTAGAATATTTTGCTGAGTTAATACACCTATAATACTCAAATAACAGAACTAAACAAAAAAGGGGATACAGATGAATGTCCATTTTGTATCTATGTATTCAAAATGGTTAGGATAGATATATAGTTACATTCTCTTAATGAATAGAGGGATTTGTTCTAATAATGTTTGTAAATAGGATATCATGTCCGCATCTTGTACAGCAATTAATCACTAGGAAGAATGTGTACAATGTGTTAATTATTGAAACTGTCCTACCAATTTGGTTTGAATCTGTCTCATTGCTATTTGTTTCTCAATAAAATTATGGAAAAAAAATATCCGACTCTATGAAAGTCACCCGTCTCTGGACATCAGTTGCTTCATCTTCACAATTAAAAGACAGGCAAAATAAAGTCTAAGCCTATCCTATTTAAAGAAAACTCAGGGGGCCCCCAGAGAGATAGCTCAGTAGACTAAAAGTACAAGGTACTGAGTTCAATTCCCAGTACCACAAAAATAAATAAATAATAAAGAAAACTCTTAAAAAAGCTTAGGCTTTTCTGGCTTTCTCAAAATTACAGTGTAATTCATCTAATAGAAAAATTCAGCTATGCCTGGAGATGCCAGAGTAGCTGATGGGCCTCTCTGGAAACTCTACCCCCAGTTTGTTCATTTCCTACAGGCTACTTGAAGCCTCCCCAACCTTCCAAGGGGAGAACAGAAGGCATCCCCTCACGTACAGCATGGTCAGGAAGGCCAATGAGAAAGTAGCTATGAAAAGGCTTGGTAGATGCCAAGGGTGCTGCACAAGCATGCACACAAGGTCCTCACCACAGCTTTTATCCCTCACACCGTTCAGAGGAAGTTGTTTTTGTCTTCATGTCTCTTGATTCCCTCTTTTCTGTTTTTCCTATTTGTCAACAGAGCACATGAGAGTGACCATCTGCCTCCAGGCTATTTTTACCATTTGAAGATTCACTCGGTAGTTGACTGAGGCCTGTCTCTGCCCAGTGAGGACTGGGCCCAGTTGAATTATTCCTTGCATTGCTGCCCAGTGATCCTGTGCCACTGTAACTGTATGGCTGTGGAAGGAAAGAAGCACCTCATTGTAATGAAGAATCTCAATCAGTGCTCACCTTGAACAAAGGGGAAAAGCAAGCCCAGGGTAGTGTTTCACAGCAAGTTAAAGGTAGGTGTTTCCCCCATCAACCAATACAATGGGAGCCAGAACTTTACAGTTTCAGAGAAAGTGAAGCACAGTGTCTATTAATGAACCCTAACAAATAAACTGCAAAAATCTACATTCCCAAGAAATAAATGGAAAATATCTTGGTTTGTTAATTTCAAATGGAAGACCAGTTTCCTCTTACTTTTGGTTATATTTGTACCATCCCGGACAAAAAGTGAGAATGAATCAGGACTTCATGACCGAAATTCAAGCTGCCATGTGTGAACACTTTCCCCAGCAAGATGCCTGATGCCAGGCTCATAACAAATCCCCTGAGGCTGACACCCTGATTGCCCTGTGGCTCCACTTTGGTCCCAAATAAAGCAGGACCACAGTGGCAGGTGTGACGGGTGTCTGAAGCAAGCTGTCTCTGGGGATTTGCCATAATCCATCATGTGTACTTCACAGCTAGAAAATCAGAATGTCTCCTCGCAAAGAATGGGGACTAGAAATCATTCAGACCAATACTTCTACCCAGCCTCCTACCAACACACACACACACACACACACACACACACACACACACACCTTTTTAGAACAAACTTGTTTTCTCAGTGTGTTCAGAAGTTGTGTAGGGGCCAGGGAGATGGCTCAGTGGAATGAGCGCTTCCCTGGCAAGCACAAGGGTCTGAGTTCAATCCCCGGTTCCACCCCCCAACAACAAAAAAAAAGAAGTTGTGTAACTATGTCATGAAGGAAACATCTCTAGAAAGCATCTATGAATTGATAGTGAAAATAGTTAGACTGTGGTTCTAATTTTAAATAATCTTACATCATAAACTAATTCCTTGCAGAAAGAGCTGTCCCCGTGTGAAACTGGTGACACCCCGCATGCCCTGTTTTTAGGGCAGCTGTAGGCTCAAAAGTAAAATGAGTCTTTGAAGTGCTTCTAAATTGAACCCTAATTCCGTAATGTACTAAGTAACTGGGCAAGTGGGTCTCACTGTCCTCACCTATAAGAGAAGTTAATAAATCTTCACAGGCCCAGGTCATTCTGAGAGTTAGAAAAACACAGTTATCCCTCAGTATCTGCAGGAGGATGGCTCCGCAGTCCCTAGGCTTGAAGCTCCAAGAGGCTCAAATTCATTCTACAAAATGGCACTGTGTGTGTATGTAATCCACATGCACCTCCCATATAATTTAAATCATCTCTGCATTACTACGTACCCAACACAGTGTAAATACTATGTAATTAGATATACTACCTGCATCGTTCAGGAAATAATGGCAAGGAAAAAATCTGCATATGTTCGGTACAGATGCGCTTGTTAAATGCCTTTTGATGTGTGGTTGGCTGAATCCATGGGTGCAGAACCCGCTGATACAGACAGCCAACTGCAGGCTTGTCTCAGGGTGGGACACCACTGCTGCTGAGCCACTGGCTTCTCTTTCCTTGCCTCTCCTCTCCACCCAACCAGAAATTCCAAAAGGAGAAGAGTGTTTCAGCAGGTGCTATGCACGTGTAAAGTCTTCATGATTTTAATTAGTAGAAGATGAGCATGCTATACTGAGGCAAGCTGATCTGTACATAAACATCAGAGGCAGTATTCATCTCAACCCAATTTCACAGATGCCTCCTTACAGAAACCTGGCCTCTGAGATACTTGGAGAAAATGCAGAGGAACAAGGGGAGCACAGAGTTGGTACTAGGGTACACGAGAAACATCACCCACACTTGAAGAAGACCGTCATTCCTACAAGGTTCCTTCCATCTAAGCCCACCTTCTGATTCTTACTACATCATGTCCCTTCCTGTTGGATCAGGGAGAGGTCCCTCTTTCTGCCAAAGGAGTTTGTCGAGTTGCACAAAGCATTGCTCCAAGAGGCATTTGTGTCTGACGAAGACGGAGCAACATACAGGTGCAAAATCGGCACAGAATCTTGTTTGTCAAACATGACCACCTGTACCCAAATTTCTATCTGAATCACTAGAATGAGGGGCCCTCCCGGGCTCAGGAGGGAGAATCTAGTTGAAATAACTCCCTCAACAAATGCAGCTGCTCATTCCAACAGGAATTCGCAAAAGCAAACGATTTGGAAAAGTACCATTAAGAGTTAACGTGAATGAAAGCTCTCGCTTCTAGCAATGCTTTAAACCACAGTGACTGTTACCTATTTGCAAAACCCTATGTTTCTGACTAAAAACACAGTGTATAAATGTAATTTTCATCATAATTTCCCGTTAAAAAACACACAACTTTATATATTCCTCATGAGTGGCCACAGAGGATTTATCCACGGTCAGAAAGGGGCCCACCCCCATCTCATAGTCAGTACTAATTGAAAAACCAATGATCTACTCTTTAATAACGATCACCCATAAATAGTTCCTGGGTTGAGTCAGATTTATAGTGTACCTCCTTCCAAGGAGGCAAAGAGACAAATGCATGCTGCTCTCATATGCCAAAGGCATTTCTTTGGCTCTGAGATTGTTCCCAAACCGACGAATGCCATCCTCTTGCCACCCCCACCCCCCTCACCCACCTACTGCCATTCCAGTTCTGTCATCTGTGGCACCAGTGGGTGAGCTACTGCATCCAAAAGAGGAAGAAGAAGGATCAGAACTTTAAAACCCTTTCTAGTTTGGGCAGCCCTGCAATGGGAACAGCACCCAGAGAATGTCAGAATTTCTGTCAACAGAAAGGAAGCCATCTTGACAGCAGGGCCAGGGATCCATTATGAGGCCCATGACCATGGCCATGCGGGCACAAGGCCTAACAGGAGCTGGCATCACCTGCACTCTCACCCATGCCACCCAGTGTCCCACGCAGACCATGTGTACCCAGAGGGCATCTTTCCAAGGCAGAGAACAGGCTCAGACTCACATGATAACAACACCCAACCACGAACTCACACTCACAAGCACAAGAGCCAAAGAGTATAAATAGCCTACATTTTACTCAGTGTGATCACAAGGAAAAACTGAAGCTGTAAAGGAAAAAAAAAACTAAGAGTATGAGGGGGAAAACGGGTGAGATCCCAGCAATAAACCAGCATCAGGACCAACATTCTATAGATAACAGTTTATTACATAAGAAAAAGTATAGAAGGATAAAGAATTGAGAACTCTAAGGCTGTTTCACTACAATCAAAATAACTAATGTAAGGCAGTTCTGGTAGGAAATGAGTTTAAATTGTGAAGCTGTGAAAACGTCCATTTGTGGGTTTCTAGCTCATAAAGTATAATTTCTTTTCTTGTGGGTAGAACTGGCCTGTGTAATGGAAAGGATTACTTTGGTCGGCCTTTTGTGCATGTGGATGGAAGCCACCACATATGTCCCCATTTTCCTTGGGAAACCTTAACCCCAAAGAAGAAACCAGTGTAAAAGCTGAAAACCAACATAAGAAGCAAACTATCTATTTAAAATGGAATCTGACTATCTTAACCAGACCGTGTATGCAGAAACAGAGGGTTTTGTTGTATGTTTTTGTTGTGTTGTAATCTGACTTAAGATCATGCCTCCTTGGCATCGGGGTTGTTCCTGAGGCGCTGTCTTGAGGTGCACAGGCACCTGCTCCTGGGACGTGCAGCTACATCTGGCCTCTCTGGAGGAACTTGAAGCCCTAACTATCCTTCTCCACTACTGGAAGAAAGAACCCAAAAGGAGACGCGGACCTGACAAAACCCAACCTGGAGAGGCTGTTGGTTCTCAGCGTGGTATATTTTGAGCTCAAATAATCCAGATTTGGAGTAATGTACCAGCAAGAATTTCATCATATTTTCAGGGACTCAGAGGCCAACTCACACTGTGAAATCTCTGCTGGAGCGAAATGAATTTCTCACTGGGAAGAAGTAATCCAGAGGTTTTAGAAAAATGCCTGGAAACAGGGCAAACCACTGGGATCCAGACTGTGAAACGTGTAGAGGCTTGAACATTGCCTTGGTGGAGAGGAAACAGAGCCACGACCGAGCAAGCAGGCAAGAACACTGTAGGTGGGCTTGGGTGTGAAAGCCTAGAGTCTAAACACCTGCAGGAACACTGCGCAGTGCTGGCCTAGAGCTCTGCTTGCTTTGTCCTCAACGCTTCAGTATATTCTTAGAAACTATGTCTCTTAGTGGCTGCCCTGAAGGAAACCAGGAAGAACCCAAGATGAGACCTCTGACAGCGGTCACCCACAAAGAAAGGACAGGCACCCCACATGGCCTCTCTAAAGCCTGGATGCCAACAGACAACAAGATGACAGGATGAAAGTGGAGAAACATAAACATCTCTTGAGAATTATTCCAGGGGGATTCTGGGAATTCCTCAAAACCACCAAAAGATGTTTCAAGGGAATTTCATTTCTAGCAGTTTGGCGAGTGGGAATCCTTGTAATAATTTAGGATTAAAACTGAAAGTATAATCCTGTATTTTTCTCTAAAGCTGGTAAAGGCTTCAATACTTGTTGAAGTTACTATTATTAGCCTCTGTTGCTAAAACTACCAGTGCTTACCCTGTCAGGATGTTTTCTGCCTAAGCATACAGATGTCTTCCATGTAAGCCCTGCACTAGCGTGTGCCTAAATATACACCAAGAAATGTGCACAGATTTCTAGCGTGCAACTTCAAGGTCAAGGCAGTGAGCACTAGTGTGCATTGGCAAGATTTCCTTGACTTTGCTACAAAGACATTTCAGGTCACATTTTGAGGTAGGATGGCACCTCCACAGAAGGAAGATGTCCCCAGCCTCCACCCCCAACCCACTCTCCAGACTTCACTCAGTCTCTGCATGAGCAACCAGTGCTCTTCCACTGTGCAACATCAATTGCACCCCAGAGTTTATTTGTTGTGACAACATACAGTAGCTAGCTTGTTCTGGAAAATGCAAACACATTATACAGACAGCGACATGAGGTTTACACAGCCATTTGCCTAAGGTCACACAGTCAAGTACTATGGGAAGAAAAAGATTGAAATTCAGACTAGGTCACTAAGAATGCTGCCTATAATAACATCCCTTATTACCGCCGTCACCACTGAACGTCAACTCTGTGCCTAAGTGTTGAGCCCACAAATGAGTTCTGTCAATGATGAACCAAGACCGCAAAGGAAAAGACTGAAGATTTCCTTGTCACTGAGTTGAAATACCAATAAAATGTTGTTTTGGGGCCGGAGAGATGGCTCAGCAGACTAACTTGCCTGGCAAGCACAAGGGCCTGAGTTCATTTCCCAATTCTGCAAAAAATAAATAAATAAAATTGCTTTTACATTTCACATAGAATGCTATTTTCGTTGTATTCTCTTCTGATCCCTCTAGGAATTGCTGAGGCTATATCATCCCTGATTGAAATGAAATAGGAGGAAATAAAGAATATCACTTAACATTGTAAGTGTAATCATGATTGTAATATTCAGGCAAGTGCACAGTCATGAGTCACATGACAACATTAAGCTATCACTACTCATAAAGGAAAAGACTTAAAATACACAAAATACTCATCTACCCAACTACGGATGTTTATTACACGTCTACTACCTGGTAAGCACTTTTTAGTATTAGGCATAAAGCATAAAGCAGACAAATTCCTGCCCTCATAGACTTCTTACCTCCTAGTGTTATCTCTTGGGAAACACTTGAGAGAACTTTAAATTTCTTCTCCATTTTTTATGCTTTATATGATATTAGAAATTCATCTTAGACACACTAACCCCAGGCTTATCTCATCCAACAAATCCTAATGCTGCTATTTCAGCATCTTCAGAAAAATATTAGTCATGATTAAGAAGAAGGTGCGGAAAGACGCCTAGTAATGGCAGGAATTTATAACTGAATTATTATTCACCCTTTTATGATTTATAAGTTACTGGTTTCTTCTCCCAATAAAATTACCAAAGAGATAATGATAAAAACTGACTTGGATGACAAGATCATTTAGTATCAAGCCTTGTAAACAATAACAGCAAGCAGAGATTATACTTTCTGAACCAAATGTTGATGTGCAGTTCATGACTTCCAGATTATTTATGGAGAGAATGGAACCCACTATTTGAAATTGGAATGGATGGTTGTTAGATTCACACAAGGATCACATCCACACAATAAACAGCAAATATTTAAAAATCTGATCACCTTTTGTTTCAAGCTTGAGCCATTCTGTTATCAATAGACTGGTAAAACCAGATTCTTCATTTTGCTTAAGATGAACTCAAGCAGTTCTCCACCATCTGCTTTTCCAAAAACATAAACCAGCTGCTACTTCTGTTTCCAAATCCTGAAAAAGGAAGGCCCCAGGAGCAGAACACAAAAAGAGGTAAGGAACTCTCAGCTCTTGGCTGTTCTGGCAGTCATTGCTGCTGTTCTGGTCCACACTGGTGACTGAGTCCCCTGCAAATTCCCCCAGGAAAATGGCCAGGGACCTCAGGCCACGGGTGCCAGTGAATGGCCCCTTCCCAACTGGCTCATACTAGACAGGTTCTAGAGAATTCTTGTTTCTTTCTTAATCCCTGTCTCACTCAAACTTCATTTTGGCTGCCTAAGAAATCCTGGCTGGCCAGCCCTACCTCCAGGGCGGGCTGAGCCTGCCAGACTCCAGGCATGATGGCACACACCTGCAAACCCAGCACTGAGGAGGCTGAAGGCAGGAAGATCACCAAAAGTCTGAGCTGCATAGACCCTGCAACAACCAAATACACATGCACACACCAAAAAAAAAGCTGGTTGCTTCACTATGATGCGTGTCCAGGTGCTTCTATACACAGATAGATGCCTGGTAGAGTTTGAAGGTAATATCTAAGAGTACACTATACAAACTTAGCAGTTTTCCAATTTGCTTCACAAATTATACACTCACATTTTTTTTTGCTACAGTGAGTGAGTGCATGTAACTGCCACTCTGATTTAGTAACTCATTACTTTCTCCAGAAATCAATACGCAAAGGAGGCATAGAAAGGATAAAACGTCTGCATGTATAAATGGACTGTTTAAACCACTAAAAGTAACTTTTAAGTATTTTTATTCAAGTTTTAGGTCTGCAATGATGCATTGGCAATAATGCATGCAACCAAAATGCATGTATCACCATATTAAAAATTAAACTTTGTAAATTATAAAAAAGAAAGAAATCCTGGCTGTTTTTACAACTTCAGTCAAAGATCACCATCAATGGTAGGTGGACAATGTGGAGATGGAGGGACTGGAAAGACACTGGAAATGGGAAACTTTATAGACTGGACGCTGGGGCCTAAGGGGATATTAAAGCTGAATCTAAATTCATAGCTTCACAGATGAGGACTCAGGCCCCTGAGTTTAGGCAAATTCCACCTCAACTGCTCATCTGCTAAGGTCAGATCTGTAAGAGCTGAGACTGGATCCTCCTCATTCTGTCCTCTCTCCCAGAAGAAGGCCCACTAATAATACTACTACATGTAGAAATTAATATGCAGCAAATAAATATCATCCTCAAAGGGCTAAGAGTGGGCCTGAAGTCCTGGTTCCAGACATAGGTAAGGATGGCACTGTGCCCTGGGTTACTGCAGGAGTTAAAAGAAATTTAGGAGCATCACTCCTTACTATTACCAGTGGTAATGGCCATTGTTCTGTCTGCCCACTTTTGTCTCCCTCTCTGCAAAAATCAAAACAAAAATAAAACAACCCTACTGTAGACATTCTAGCCATCGGTCAGGACCTGGGTCCAGCAGAACACCCACCCTAGCATCACCACATCTATCTACCCCCATTAACAGTGCAACAAGACAATGGAGAGAAGGCTGATTGCTAAGTGACTCTGTCTATACTTTACCCCCACTTGTGGGAACTGGGGGACCACAGGGAACCAAGGAAGGATTGGTGTGCTAACAAAGATACGTGATGGCCAGAAAAGATTTTTATGTGGAGGAGTCTGACAAGACTTCCTCCACAGCCACAAAGAATCTGCTTGAAAATTAGAAAAACTATTTGAAATTGAGTGAAGACCAGGACTTGGTAGTCCTCATTTTCAGAGACCATGTTATACAATTCATTAGATCTCTTGACCCAAGTTTCTCTCAGCTGTAAAATGATCAGCGTATTAGAAGATGATCTATAAAAAGTCACTTCTAGTTCCTTAATAATTTTGTCTTAGTCATATTTTTATACCTATATAAGGCCTGGAAGAGAAAGCATCCTCTAGTGTGTTACAAAGTGCAAGTACATATCAAGTAACTTATTAAAGTTCATCTGTCTTTTCTTTGGAAAAAATAAATAAGCCTTTTCTTACTACAGAAACAAAGATCTACCTCAGTGGACTTCGGGAAGTGATGGATAAAGATCATCTTACATTAGAAAGATTTAGCTCTACAGTTTCTTCATTTCCATCTTAGTTTCAGCTTACTAGAGATATCGGCAGTAGACATCATTTTATCTCCTCTGAATTCTGTAATTTTCTATAACCATTATCAGGTGTCCTTATTTTAGCAGATTGCTGGTGGGCAAGTGACCCTGTGGAACAGGATTAAATTTTATTTGCTCTAGTGTCTCTCATAGCATCTGAAAGGCTATTTTGCATTGGGTGGCCCCTGGTAAATATCCGATGAGCATCTTTTGATATATGTGTATCTTACAGGCTTCTATGGGCATTTCAAGTGCATCTATCTTGCTTTTCTGGTTAATCTAGAATCTCCTGAGTTTAGCTAAATGATTCCTTCCATCATCAAAGATATCCATCTCTGCATTGTTTGAGTTATTTTGAAAGTAGTGTAAGGAAAAATGTAAGTTAAACTTCAGAGGAGGCTAAAGAACTATGTCTGGTAAGGTTCAAATAACTACATATAAACCAGAAAAGTCTGTGCCATCATTAATTAACTCTACAGTTCTAACACAAAGACAACCATACACAATAAGCAAGTCACTAAGCCACTCTGCATTCCTCTAACACTTCATTTACAAAAACAGGCAGTGGAATAGACTGCCGTATGGTCTATGGCTTTCCAAATTCTGCACTAAACCTTGAAACAAAAAAGCAAGCATAAGAACAATTCCTTAGCATTTTGCCAGTGGTAATGAGGAATGTGCAGAGACTTAAGGAGCAAATGAAAAAAAACAATAGAAATATAATAACAACGGGAAAAGCCAAAGCCGCCTTGTTTGGCTTATTATATCTGATTGCTAACCAATCATATCACTATACTTAATGTATAGCACCCACTGCTGTGTGAATCCTGCCACACTGGACGTAAGACAAAAACCTCGGCTAGTTCCAAAGTTTATCCCCCCCAAAGAAAGTCCTTCTAGACTGTTGGAAGAAGTCTTTCCCTCTGGATAATTAAATCTGAGAGAGATGAAGAGGGAGAGATGCTACATAATGATGTGGGACTGTCACTGCTGAACTCCTGTAGCTCAGGAATAGCTAAGTCAGTATCAAAACAAGGAGAAGAGAATCAGTCCCACAGTCCCCAAGAAGGCATCAGGCTCTTAGACCACACATTTTTATCTATAAAGAGGGAAGGGGATGACTGAATACTCATATTTTTGTTATAACTTACAAAGTAAGGGATCCCTTGTTACTCACCTGCCCTCTGAGGACTCTGACACTGGCACTGAGCCCCTCTTGTGGGTCCTGCAGCTCATGCAGAAAAGATCCAAGCACCCTCTACTCATCCTTTCTAGCCAGCTGGAGGCACTCCCACATGCACACATGCGTGTAACTTGTGCACGCAACACACACATACAGAACCCCGCCTGGAAGCTGGCTGCTCTGGGCTCTGGAGAGTCATCTCACCTCCTTCCCATGAGGTCTCTAAATAATAAAGCACGTTCAACTTGAGTGGTCTGACTAGTGAGAATAAGAGAAAGGAAAGGACAGGTATCTCTGCCAACAGATAACAAAGGTTGCAAACAGATCCCCAGGAGCCTGGAGGCAGCTAAATGGCACCAGGATATTCGGAGACGCAGACATTCTCTGGCGCTAGACTCTGTCCCGGAAAGTGGATTAACTGGGCAGATGGCATTTGTTTCCGAGCAGAAGCCCTGCGAGAGTCAGCCATGGCCTCCACAGAGTCAGAAACCTCGCACAGTGCCCAAGACCTTTCAGGACAATGCCATTCTGTCCCCCAAGGAATCAAGCACACAGAGCTCCTAGAGACACTTAAATCCTTCACTGCCAAAGGCTCGGACAAGGAGCAGCCAGTGGAAACTGGGTTGCAAAGGCTGAGCCTGTTCTCTCCAGACAGGGCAGATGATGCTTAATTAATTTGCTTCCCCTTTTTCTTTGACTTAGATTGCATTGTTTTCTCTCTGCCTTCAGAACCAAAGCCCACAGTGAGCAGAGGACACCTGGCTAGATACTGTGATACCACTACTGCAAGGCCACTGTGAAACACAGACGTCCCCTCTGTCACCCTGACCATGAAGGACTCACTTCCAGGAACTTGGACAGCAAGGATGGCATCACTGATATATCAGCTGCGAGGACAAATCCACCAGCTCCACCCTGTTGCCCTAAATGTAGTGGCTGTGGGAGAAGAGGAGAGGACACAAGAGCCCCTGAAAAGGGACAATTCCTGCTTCTGCTACAATAATGAGGAGGAGGAGGAGGAGGAGGAGGAGGAGGAGGAGGACTTATTTCTGAAAAGCCCATCTCAGCTGTCAGTAAGCAGAAGCAAGAGCAACAAACTAGTCACCAAGAATGCAGAAGACCTAGGGCACTCTTCAAGGAAGGTGAGGCCACTCTGGAGCTGGGGCAGATGTGGTAGCAGGGACGCCACCTGCCAGACTAGGGACAGCAAGCACTGGGACATTGGGAGCCCCAGAGGCTCCTGACTTTTTCTGTCTTCCAGCAGCTTCACCAAAGTCCCTCCTGCAAGAAGTGTCCAGGGCAGGGGAGAGGTTGAGGTCAGTGGTCAGTGTCCTGCCCTTGCCAGATCCACCCATGACTCCAGGAGCCCCTAGCATGGACCTCACTGCCCTGTCCCCCTGAGGCCAAAGAGGATAATAAAGGTGATCTCTTGTGGAAGGAAAACATCATGGCTTCTGCCCTTAGCAGTTTCCAAATGGGCTTTAGAGACTCAAAAAGGCGCTGCAAAAAGGGCGAAGTCTGAGAGGCAGAGACAGTCAGGATTTCCCACCAACCTGTACGCAGTCGCTCACCAGCTTAGCCCTGTGAGGAAGGTCTCCTGTACCTTTGCACCTGAAGCTGTCCCCAGGTGACCTCTACCACCCCCACACACCTCTCAGCCTGGGGCATCCACCTCAAATAACTCTCCCTGTGTTGTCATTCACCTCCTGGATAATTGATAGCATGTCAAGCTGATGCTAAGAAAAGAACAAGGTGCTTAGACTTGTGCATGCTATAAATAGCCCCACGACATGACCAGCATTTGCCAACTTTTGAGCTCAGAAAGGGAGACGCAGAAACAGGAACAAGGCGGTAGCTTCCCCTGGGTCTGTGAGAGAGCTGGCTTCCCAAGGCTTCGCAAGGGGCTTCTACAAACAGCTGGGTCTGGGAAGACACCTTGACCCACTGGGGAGCAAAATGAAAAACATCATACATCCCAGAACTTTTTAGGTTTACTTACAGGTGCTGTATAGAGATTCAACACATACTTTAAAATGTCTCACCAAATTTCTCCAATTAAATCTTTACGTTTTAGGTACTGTATACCTTCATAGTTTCTAAGTTTCTATACACGTGCAGTCACACAATTAAATACATTAAATATGTCATTCTTACCTACGTGTGTTATAAATTAGGAACACAGCTAGATCATGCAGGTACAAAAAGGAAGAATAAAAAGAGGCTTGTATCACATTAATTCTTTTGTTATCAGTAGTTTTGTTTTTTTGTTTTTCTTTAAGGAGGAGAAAAGAAGAAATACAAACGGAGGGCCTGCACAATAGCTCAGTGGACTAAGCACCTGCTTAGGCAAGTGCAGAGACTGGGTTGGGTCCCCAACACCACAGGCTGTGCAGGCCCTGCCCCCAGGCACGCTGAGCCGGCCACCAAGTCCGGGTGTGGTGGCACACACCTGTAATCCTAGCACTGGGGAGGTTGAAAACAGAAGGATCATTATGAGTCTGAGGGGCATAGCAAGATCCTGTACCAAATACATAAAAAAAGAAATACAAATAGGAATATTATAAAGATCTAAGGCCTCCCTCAAGACTTCCCACTGGGCCAGGGAGATGACTCATGGCTCAGTAGAATAAGCGCTTCCCTGGCAAGTGCAAAGGCTTGAATTCAATCTTCAGTTCCACCAAAGAGAGAGAGAGAGAGAGAGAGAGAGAGAGAGAGAGAGAGAGAGAGAGAGAGAGAGAGAGACTTCCCACTAAGAGTTTATGAAATAGAGAAACCAGTCCACAGCAAATATTAGAGGAAGAGTATACCTTTCCACTCAAGCCTACCTTTCACTTTCTTTCTTTTCTTTTTTGTTTGTTTGTTTGTTTGTTTGGTTGGTTGGTTGGTTGGTTGGTTGGTTGATTTTTTTGTATTTTTAGGGAAGGGTCTACAGGGTTTTCAGGGTCTAACTACTAGATCAGACTCATAGTGATCCACTTGTTTACAACCTCCCAAAAGCCTGGATTACAGGTACACGTCACCATGCCCAGTCTCAATTGCCATCTCAGTGTGCCCTGCGGGTAGGACCATCATGGCAGGCCTGCCCCTGTGCTTCTATCTCTTTCATATAACATTAAGATGATTGCTTTTAGCTAGGGGGCAGGAAAAGGAGGGGAAGGAACAGAGCAAAATGAGACTTTTTCAGCCTTAAAAATTTCCCCTCTGACTAGATTTAGATCTTGGGCTTGTTTACTCACATATGGAGCAAAATGGAATCAAATTGACTTGAACTATCTAAGCTGAAGAGCACTAAATTGCCAAACAAACCATACACCGAGAGCAAAAAGTTCTGGAGCCATCCATCCCCTAAGGCAATGCCAACTGCCCTCTTTCTTCCCCAACAGTAGAGCTATGAAAATTGTGCAGGCCACAGGAAGGGTAACATCTCCTCTGCCCTCTTCAGATATGACCTGCAGGGTAACAGGAGGACGAGGGTGGACAGAAACTGTGGGAAGGCACACAGTCAGCTGTGTTCATTGTACAAATCACTATATCTCAGTCACAGAAACCAGATAGAGTCTAAGTGCTGGGGGGTCTGTAAACAAAACAGCAAACCAGAAAACACTAAAGGGCTGGAGAGATAGCTCAGAGGACTAAGTGTCTGCTTAGGCAAGAACAGGGACTTGGGTTCGATCCCCAGCACCATCAACCACGCCAGCCCCAGAACTCTGGTGTGCTGAGCCAGCCACCAAGACTAGATGTGGTGGCGCATGACGGTAATCCCAAAGACATGCTGAGGAGGCGGAAAACAGGAGGATTACTACAAGTCTGAGCTGCAGAGTGAGACCCTATACCAAATACATTAAAAATAAATAAATAAATAAATAAAACAGAAAACACTAAGAAAGTAAAAGAAAAGGAATGAGTCCAGGCTCATTTCCTAAATAGGCAAGCGTTCAAGTGCTGGGACCTTTCATGAGAGGAGGCCATTCTTGATGGCTCTTGGGAAAAAATGTATCTGGAGCCCAGGATGCCACAGTTATGCAAAAATAAACAATTCTTCCTTTCCCTGACTGACACAGAAGAACTTGAGCTGAGGGTGTGGTGGGGGCCACCAGCATCCATAGATGACCAATAAACCCGCTTCCTGCAGAGGCTTTAATAAAAAAAAGCGACAGGAGAGCTCTCCCCTGCTCTCACGCGGTGCATCTCATCAATAATCCAGACCAGGGATAATATGCCAGGACCCGCTGTGCCCTCCCAGTCCAGTGGGACCTCGCAGGTTCCTGGTTATCATTCTCCGAGCTCATGCCTAGGAAGCGACAGAAGCACACCCTTGGCTGCACGGTCCTTTTCTGATTCATTTGTAAGCTACGCTAATAATCCCATGATGAAAACACGAGGAGCAAAAGAAATGATTCAGGGACTGTCAGAAATGTTATTTTTTTTTTAATTTTTATTTGTGTGTGTGTGTGTGTGTGTGTGTGTGTGTGTGGCCAGCTCAGCCCACCAGGGGGCGGGGCTGGCTGGCATGTGGTGCTGGGGGATTGAACCGCGGTCCCTGTGCTTTGCTGAGCTTGTTCTAAGTAGGTGCTTTAGACCACTGAGCCACCTCACCAGCCCAGAAATGTTATTTTTGCAAGACATAAGGGAATGATTATAATCATTTATTAAAATCGTACAATGTGAGAAAGTAAGATCGGCAAACAAAATCCAATTAAGGAATTCACCAAATAAAAGGGAATTGAACTCCTCCAGCCTGAGGTTGACAAAGAAACCATTCAGGAAAGAGCTTTATATGCTAAACTTAGCAGGGTAAACCTAGTTATTTTCCATGCCGTGCTGTTCTTAAAAGAGCTATTTAACTTCATCCATCTCCAGGATCTAAAAGACTAAGTATTTAGACTCGTAAGTTTTTTTTTTTTTAAATGAACTCCAATTTAAAAAGAACTTGCCTCGGAGTCTACATTGTGCAGATCTGAGTTGATTAATACACTGCTCATGAAGCTAACTCCTCACCCATTTTTCTTCCCACTCCTTCCCAAAGCCCTCTTTTAACCGTACAAAAGTCCCTAAAAGCTACCCTTGCTTTAGGTTTCAACTTCTCCCACCCAGATACACTTCTCTCCTTTTTTTCTCTTTGGTAATTTCTTTCTTTGAACCCCCCTCCCCAATGTTCTCCTGTATCTAATGCGACACAAAGGAAAATTATCCTTGGTTCTCCAAGCTGCCCTTGCCCTGGGTCCTACCATATGTTCTGCTCTAAGAAATGGTGAGATCGCTTCTTCAGTTTTTGTCTGCTCCAGGGAAACTTGGTCCAAAGCCACTCGGCCACCCCAGGGCCAGAACCCTGAAACCTTCCTCAGGCTTGCTGTGCAGCTCCAAAGAGCAGCCCCTCTTCCTTCTCCTCTTCCTCCTCCTCCTCCTCCTCTTCCTCTTCTTCCCTTCCATGACCGGTGTACATAGCTCATTCCAGTTCTCCTATTGCCTCCTCTCCTTCTCAATCATCTCATTTTCCTGCTCCTTTCCTGATAGGTTCAGCTTAGATTCTGGGATCAGACCTCCACTCTCCCACACATAGCTTCTCTGGAAGTTGTCTACTCTCATGCCCTTGTTTCTCCCAGACAGCCAGGAGTCCCAACCTCTTCTCTGTCTCAGAGCTGTGTCCTAATGAACAGTTGCTTTTCCAGTGACTAAAACTGCACCCAGTCATTGTCTGTCCCTCGACACCTGACCCTCAACAATTCCATCCAGGCAGAATTAGGAATCCAGTTCAAGGCCTTGATCTGCACTGTTCCTTTCCTGCCATCAGTCCCTGGAGCCAGCCAGACCTCTTGCCTTTCTGCTTTCCTGCTCAGTTGTCTGCCTAGACATGCACATCTCCAGTGGGGCTGGCCATGTGGCTTCCACCTTCAAAATTAGCCAGCAGCCTTGCACCAACTATGCATAAATCCCAACCACCTGAATTGTCCCTTCCCTGCTAGCTACATTATGTTACTTGTAGTTTTCCATATGCATAAAGCTATTCTAGATCTTCCTATTCTTGTTTGGGAGAAGGACATGTCTTTTCCTTCCTCTTCTACTGAGAGACCCCTTAAGATGCATTTCAATTTTCACCTTTTCTGTACTAGACAAGATGCCTGTGTCCTCTCAAAGTTGCAGCCCTAGGCCCCCGTGCAGCTATTTCTGCATGTGGGGCCCAAGGAAGTAAATAAGGTTAGATAATGGCATAAGGCTGAGCTTCTGATCTAATAGGAGCAGGGTCTTCATGAGGAGAGACACCAAAGACTGTGTTTCTCCCTCCTTCTGCTCCTTCCCCCTTCTTTCTTTCTCTCAGTCCCTTTTATGATTTGGATCTAGATATTCCCCCCAAAAGCCTCCCACACTCCATAAGACTGGCTTTCAGGGAAGAGAACTGGCCCCTACGTGGCACTAGAGTTGTGATATTAATGGGTGGGGTCTGGTCAGAAAAGGGGTTGGTCCTTGAGCCTGTGACCCACTAAGGTGCACCTCCTCCCAGGTTCTGCTTCCTGGCCTCCACTGTCTGAGCAGCTGTCTTTCACCGAGCCCTTCCCCCGTGCTTTCCTGCCCTGGAAGCAGCTCGCCATGGACTAAATCTCTGCAAATTCTGAGCCAAGAAAACCTCTCCTCCTTTAAGTTGTGAGTGTCATGTATTTTAGTCCTGGAAATTAGCTAAGACCAACCCAACTGTTTTCTGTGTCTGCCTGCCTGCATGTCTCTCTCTCTCTCTCTCTCTCTCTCTCTCTCTCTCTCT
>NW_004524603.1:18382811-18389731 GCF_000260255.1 Octodon degus | reverse complement strand
ATAGATAGATATGATTCAATCACCCACTAACCGTGAACTCCTTGAGAGTAGAACCAATATCTTATACATTTTGTGATTTTTCCTTTGGTCTAACAGGACATCATCCGCCATTGTAAATGATCAATAAATGTTTGTGAAGTGAGTTAACTAGCAAATACAATGGATAAATTTAATTTTCCTGGATGCTTCTGAGGCTATACAGGGGTATTCACTGGCACAGACACATGTGCACGTGTGTGTGTGTGTGCATGCACACCTCTGTACAAGGCCAGAGTTGACTGAATAAATCACTGGATTCAACTGCACTGCAAAACCTATTTTTTTCCACGTTCCCCCAAGATCCTCCTGAATGTTCCTAATGCAGTTCCCACGCGAACAGATGGTTTCATGTCACTCTATATTCATACCTTTGTCTTTCGCTTCTCTTTCCTCCCTTTGAGGGACTTAGTTGGTGGTCTCTCCTCATCTGTGGCTTCGTGGCAAACACTGATGGGGGCTGGGATCAAGGAGCCACTGGACTTGGGAATGTCACCCAATGAGACTCCAAGGCAGAGCCCAACCCCTGGGGTACCAGGAACTCGGCATCCCCGACGGACAGATCTACCCATCTACAGTCCAAGATGCAGCCAAGAACAAAATGAGTACATCCACCTGGCAGAAGCAGATCTTTTTCAAAACAAAAAGAAAGACACATTGAGTTCACGCTTATAGGAAGACTGTAGAATCCTGCCTCTTTCCAACTTTGAGACCGCTCTGCTCTGCACTCGGGGGAAATCAGGTCTGTTCATGTTTCCCTTCACACGGCTATTTATGACAGTTTGGAACAAAGTGCTCAGTCCTGTATCTCTTATTTTAACTTTCTTTGTGAAAAAAAAAAAAAAAAAAAACCTCATTCTCCCAACAGCTTGGGCTACACATGCTTATTTGGAGAGAAAGTGATTTGAAAATGGATACCAATCCAATTCCAAAGACGCTCGCTACCTCCCTCCCAGTTGAAATTGCAAAACTCCAGAGTTATCCTCTGTGACCCCTGATCCTATCATGGAACGTGGCTCGGAAGCCCCCGGGGAGGTGTGGCCTCCCATCTCCTTGACCATCCCCTCAGGGCCTGGCCGGTGCTAGCAGCTCCGGTGTCCGCGTCTGTGGGAGAAGCTGGCAAGGTCCCAGGCTGCTTGGCTAGGGAGCAGAATGTCAAAGGCACATTTCCAAAGTTCTTTACATTAGACTGAAAAAACAGTCAGTGTGCTCTCCAAAAACTCCAGTTCTATTTTGGGAGCAAGCTCACTGGGTGAGAGGAGGAGAGGCATCAGCCAAAAGCACCATTTGGTTGTCATTGACCAGCATCCTCCAGTGCCACTCAGTGCTTTGATCGCACTCGGAAGAGAACAACTGTATTCACCTATTTTGAAAGTATCTGCATTTCACATTGATCAACCCTCAGAAGTGGCTGGCAGTATAGCAGGGGCAAAAGCTTCTAAGGAATTGTTAAGTAATTCCAGGCCTAGGCTTGAAAAAGAAGCTGTATTAATGTGAATGCAGAGAGAGGGAGAGAGGGAGAGAAAGAGAGAGAGAGAGAGAGAGAGAGAGAGAGAGAGAGAGAAGCAGTGACTTTGAGCAGCAGCCTCAGGAAAGGAATTTTGACAGGCTCATGTCTCATTGTCCAGAAGTGAAAAATGTGATACCCTGAAAACTAAAAATAAAAAGGTGTGTTATTTGTGGCATCTTTGCTACCATAGTGAAAGTGATAAGCAGATAGACAAGAGCTCTCAAAGTCTCAGAGGTAGACTGAGGCTGCGAGCCCTGAATGCTCCCAGTCCTGCTGAATCCCTCTCGTCTAAGCCTTTTTCCAGCCTCAGGTTGCTCTCTGCTTTGAGTCAGCCCAACCTGTCTTACCTGCTAATGTCTCCTTTTCCCCCTCTCCCCTTTCTTTCCCACCCAGTCACTGTGGGTGACTATGGTGAATTCTGTAACAGCCAAGAACCCCTAGGGTAGACACAGCATTTTCCAGAACTTCGGGTTTATACCCAGCCAACTCACTCCACCTCCCACCTTCCACCCCATGCCCAAGCCTTTGCCAGTAACCTGTTGTCATGGTTACTCTGATCTTTATCCGTTTTGCAAGCCAGCCTCACTCCAACCCACCTCCTGCTCATCCCCAGCTCTGTGGCCTGCACCACAGTCTCTCCATCCCCATCTTTTAATTTTCAGAGGGATAAAGTGAAAGCACACAAGCATTGTTCCCTTCCCGCCCCATCAGTTTGCCGATTTTATCAGGAGGATTTCTTTTATATTCCTAAATGGAATAGCACCACTCCTCACAGAAACAACCAGTAGTTGGAAGTGAAGTTTTTCACAGGCTCTAGAAACAGAAGAGCAAAGGCAAAGAGGCAGCAAAGAGGGGCCAGCCCAGGAAAAAGATGATGACTAAAGTTAATTGAAATTGGCAAATGCCAGTCTGCCCCATGAGTGACCTCAAAACAAAACATGGTGTCCTACTTCAGGGCACATTCCTCCTTCCTTCCAGGCTGGAAAGAAGGCATTTCTTTTCCTTGTCCAAGGCAACTCCCTTTAGATTCCTCTGGATTGTACCACCTCGTGACTCAGAGGTCTTAATCCCAACAATGTTCAATCCACCTCTTGGTTTGTAAGCCAATTCTCTTCACTCTTTCCCCTCAGCACATAAACACAATTTTCTGTCTTAAAACAAATCTCCTTTTGACCCACACGATGCCCTAGTTCCTGCATGCT
The DNA here is from genome assembly GCF_000260255.1 of Octodon degus. Taxonomy (NCBI): domain Eukaryota; kingdom Metazoa; phylum Chordata; class Mammalia; order Rodentia; family Octodontidae; genus Octodon; species Octodon degus. The sequence continues at coordinate 18,386,983 of NW_004524603.1, read as the reverse complement.
CATCTTTCCTTGTGGAAAGCCATCTTCCCTTCTGGTCTTTAGTTCCACATTTTGCATTAAAATGCTTTCCTCCAGTACGAGAGCAGAGCCAAGACTCTGAAGAACTTCCCTGATGTTAAATTCCGTGGGTCCCTTCTTAGCCATGTACTTCATAATGAGCAGCTGTGACACTCAATAGAGATCACATCAAAGTCCTTTTATTTCTACTGTACTTGAATGTTGACTCTGGCTCTGATCAGCCCGATGACTTTCGGCAAGCCGTTTAACCTGTTCTTCCTCAGTTTCCCCATATTTCATTGAGGTGATCACTTTCATCTGGCTACTATGATGATTTGGTAAGGCAATACACATAAAACAGTCAAAACAGTGTCCACTCACAGAAAGAACTCAAAATTGATTAGCAGCCATTACCATCCTCCAAACCCATCAGTAGTGATTGGCTCTGTTCACTCTCTATGTTACCACAGCCACATTCTGATTTTTGTCCTCCTCTGTGCCTTTTGTCCTTCAAATTCCTTTGTGAATATCTCATGGACTTTCTTTGAGTACTCAATACAGTGTGGTTCGGGGCCTTCTACTCTTCATTCTCCCTTAGCAATCTCAACTATACCCAAGGCTCTACCTATCACAGTAATTGACAGGCCAAAAAATCTCTCTCCTAGAGTTTAGACCTGGATATGACTGTTGGATATGTCCACCTGTGTGTCCTCCAGACAGCTTGACCTCGTCTTAACAAAAACAGAAATCTGTCAAGGAAAGGCACTGCCTTGGAGCCCAAGCCTGAAAAGCCTGTCAGCCACTTCCTCACCACTCATATATTCTACTCTCAGGCAGAGACTGAATCCAACATACTTGACTTCAGTTTCTCCCCAGCCAATTCAAGTTGTCTCTCATGATGGTCCTTTATTTCTCACCTAGGTTACCGAAAGTCTGTACCTCTCTCAAATCATTCATTACCTCACAACCAGAACAGCCAATTTTGCTGCTAACATGATCACTTTCCTTGTCAGTATTACATTGTCAAACCTCCCCATGGTCTTTGACAGAATTTCAGAGGCAGACAGACAGGAGAACTCTTCTTAAATTGAGCCCAAGCTAAAACAACTGAAATCAGATTCACCAATGGAGTGGACTGAGAATATTTTTAAGCAATGTCAAGTGAGTCTAACAATCAGGTGAGTTTAGTGAACTCTGCTCCCTAAGGATGCCCCTAGGAGATCCCGTATGACATAACTGTGCCTCTTTCGGGTGTTTCTGTGACCTCTCTCATATTCCATAACCCAGCAGCAGGAAATCCTGAAGTGAGAGAGCTGCATGACTCCCTGTTCTAGTTCTCCACCAGGGATAACACTGGCACTTTGGTTCTCCTTCTCATCTCACTCCCAGGTCCCACTGCTCTTGGTCCTATATCAGCACACCTGGTGCTTCCCTGAATGTGTGGCATTCTGAGCCCAAACATGTCACAGCTAACGCCTCCTCAGTCTTCAAAATTGTTCGAATATGGCCTTCTCCAGTGGCCTTGCAAGGTAAATGGCTCCCTCCAGGCCTACCACCCAAGCCCCCAGGGCTCATTTTCTCTGTGCAACAGCACCCTGGGCTTACTTTCACCCCAACACTGGCACACGCTACTGTCTGCCTCTTGCTTCCCTGAGGCAATACGAGTATCTCCTAGCCCCATTGGCTGACCCAATTCCTGTCACACAGAAGATGAACAGTAGTCCCTGGCTACTTCGTTGTTTGATTTTCATGGACTCACTGTGTTTTGGGGTTTTCATAAAATATTAATCTAAATTATTTATCGTGGATTTTTTTTTTGCCGTATCACAGGATTCTGCAGGACCATACAGTTTATGTATGTTGTTAAAATTATGTAGGCTTACAAGGTTAGAAAATGATTAAGAACATTAGAAGTGTCTTTTAAAGTGTGGGAGAAGTTTATAAGAGTGTGGAAGGGTTTCTAAAGCCTTAAAGGAATATATATATATATATATATATATATATATATATTATAATAAATATGTCACTACTTTGCTGATTTTCACTTATCGCGGGGGTATCTGGGAGGTCACCTCCACCATAAGTGAGGGGCCACTGTAACACTGTGGAAAGAATGACCAGGAATCCTCAAAGTTAGGATTTAGTTCTGCTGTACTGCGCATTCATACCTATTCACAACCTCCCAGCCTGATTCGAAGCATCCTCCACTCCACCCAACTTTATTTAATCTAAACTTTTGATTCCCAAGTTCCCTTTCTCTTTCTCTAAATTGCTGACTTTAAAAATGTCAAGCGGGAGCCACGGGTACAAATCCACTGGATAGTCTCTCTGTTTAGGCACCAGCTCATTCAACTGATAAGGGCAAGAAAGTTGTAGACTTTTAGAAGCCCCGCACCCACCACCATGCAAGGTCTCATGCCTGCACGGCAGGTGAGGGCGGTGCTATCCGACTCGGCTTTCATGGAGCCCTGACTTCTCAGTCTGTCGCCAGAAGCTTCAGGTATCAAATGCACAGACAAAACCATGGTCAAACATCTTGTGCAGCCCTAGCTGTACCATATCTGCCCAATTCCCTCCACTTGTAGCTTTGCAATTTTACGGTTCCTCAGAAGAAACTATAGGACATTGGTTAAAGATTCTCAGTTTGTTATTTCTGGATCATTGATCTCCTGCTTAAGGACTCACATACTCTCTTTCATAACCTGTTCAAGAACATTTTATGAAAATCTTATGATATGCTCAGTCATCTGAGTGTATACAAGCCACAGAGTTCCCTTTTTTATTTTATGAAGAAATGGAACAACAAAATTTTATAACAAGATGATAGAGGAATAACAATAAATCCATTGCATATTATTATTTTTAAAGTAATTTCTCAGTGTACAAGATATGGGCATAAAAATTTTTCCAAGTGATATCAGGGTCAACCTTCCTTCTCTATGAACAAAGGGACATTAATAGTGTAACTAATTCACATTATTTATTTTCCCTTCCTTCTTTTCCCCTTTCCTCCATTCTAGTTCCATTTTTCCTTTTTAAAAATTCCATACCCACTTCATAATATTAATTCTATACTTTGGACTTTATTTACACTCTAAATTTCTCACACCAGGGAGGCAATATAATGTTTACACATGTGAGTCTGATTTATTTCACTCATAATTATGCTCTCAGGCTGGGGAGATGGCTCAGTAGAATAAGCGCTTGCCTGGCAAGCACAAAGGCCTGAGTTCAGTCCCTGGTTCTGCAAAAAGAAAAAAAAAAAATATGCTCTCAATTTGCATCCATTTACCTATAAAACTCTCAAGTTTATCCTCCTTTATACTTGAATAGTACTCTATGGTATTAAAAAAAATCACATCTTTTTTATCCATTCCTCAGTTGATGGGCATTTGGGTTGCTTCCAAGACCTAGCTATTAAAAAATGTGCTGCTATAAACATGAGTGCAAATATATCACTTTAGTATAATGTTTTTAATTTTTCTGGGAAGATACCTAGAAGGAGAATAGCTGGGTTGAATGGGACCTCTAATGCTAGGTTTTTGAGAAATGTCCACACTGATTTTCACAGTGGTTGTACCAGTCCACACTCCCACCAACAGTAGAAAAGGGTTTCTTTTTCCCCACAGCCCCTCCAGCATTTGTTATTGGTTGATTTCTTGATGATATCCATTCCTTCTGGGATCAGATGAAATCTCAGTGTTATTTTAATTTGTATCTTTCCTATGACCTGTAGTGTTGAATATTTTCAATTATTTTTGTTGTTGTTTGTATTTCTTCATCTGAGAAGTATGTGTTCACCTTACATGCTTATTTTTTGATTAGGTCTTTGAATTTATGGGGATCTGATTTTTTTTAATTCTTTATATGTTCTAGATAGAAGTTCTTTGAGCAACAATTGGCTAAAGAAAGTTTCCAGTATTTGAAGTATTTCCCATGCAGTTTGGGCTTTGTTCATGAACTCTCTACCTACACTGTTTTTAAGACTTCTACCTACCTTATCTTTCAGTAGATTTAGTGTTTCTGTTTAAATATTTAGATTTTTGATCCATTTTCACTTTAGGTTAGTGTATAGTGATAGACATAGGTCTAATTTTACTCTTTGGCAGGTGGAGAGGTAGTTTTTGCAGCACCATGTATTAAAGAGGCTATCTTTCTTTTTTTTTTTTTTTTTT
>NW_004524603.1:18375042-18382711 GCF_000260255.1 Octodon degus | reverse complement strand
GGGCTGGCTGGCATGTGGTGCTGGGGGATTGAACCGTGGTCCCTGAGGCTTTTGCTAAGCTTGTTCTAAGTAGGTGCTTTAGACCACCGAGCCATCTCTCCAGCCCCGAGGCTATCTTTCTTACAGTGAACATGCTGGGCCCCTTTGCCAAAGATAAGGTGGCCACATGTGTTTGGAGTTGTGTCTGCATCTTCTCATATGTCGCGCTAATCTCAGATCTGCTTTTATTTTGTTTGCCGTTGTTGTTTTGCCAGTATTGTGCTGAACTTATCACAGTAGCTTTGTATATAATTTTAAGTCAGGGATTTTGATGTCTTCTGCCTTGTCTTTCATGCCCAGAATTGCTTTTGCTATTCTAGGTCTCTTCTGGCTCCAAATGAATTTTAGGAATGTTTTCTCTACTACTGTGAGATATGTTAATGGTATTTTGACTGGGATTGCATTAAATCTGTACAACAGTTTTGACAGTATGGCCATTTTCACTACGTTGATTCCGCCTATCCATGAGCAAGGAATATCTTTCCAATTCCTGATATTCTTTTCCACTCTTCTTTGTAAAGGTACTGTAATTTTTAATGTACAGATTTTTTGCTTCTTTTGTTACATTGATTCCTAAGTGTTTCATTTGCGGGGGGGATGCTGCTTTACAAAGTGTGGTATCTTCAATTTCTCTTGCTTTGAGTTTGTTGTTTGTGTACAGGAATGCTATTGTTATTTGACTGTTAACCTTGTATCAGTTATGCTACAAGATTTCCCATTTTTAAAAACCTAGAACATGTTTATCTGTCTCAGCTTCCCAGAGCCTGTCCCATTTGTTATCCATAATTCTCCAGAGATTTTCTACAGTAATTCAATAGCTTCTCTCTTGCCTAGAATGTAGCTCATCCAGGCTAAATCACATATTTCGGACGGTTGTGGGCTTGCGCCTTCCTCATTCAGACTGAATTTCAGAAAGAGAAGCAGGGTTAGCTTTCCCTGTTGGCTGGTGGAAGTTGGGAGTGCATGCTGAGTCCTAATTTCCTGTAAAGGTTCAGGTGGACCCATCACCTGTGAATTGTTAACAAGTGTGATATATAGTGATCTTCCATTCCAATACACACAGATTTTGGAGTCAAAAAGATCAAAATAGGAATCCTAGCTCCGTCTACTGGGGATATACTTTGGGTGAGACTGTCCTTCAATTTCCCTCTCACATAAAGGTAGAAGTTATGCTATCACTCAGGATAATTCAGAGATATAAGTGAGTGACTACAAAGGAAGCACAGAGCCTACAAATGCATCTGTTATTGCAGCTACCTGTAGACTTTGCTTCACACATTGTGAGTAACTTTCACCTTCTTATTTCCTGACCTGAAATGCTTCAGAATAATATCAGGGATCAAATGCCAGAGAGAATTAGCCCAGTCAACTGCAATGCCAAAGGAGTTCCCCCAAGAAAACAATAAAACTGCTGAACCATAATTCTTACTCTCCTTCTACACCTGATGTGAGCCTCACCCTGGATGCTGAAAGGCTAAAGGGCCCCTTTCCACTGCTAGAGAGCAAGTGTGCTTTGTTGAAAATTAGGCAAGAAGAGCTCAGCCTAGAAAAGCCTCAGACATTGGCCTGTTCGGCTCCGAATTTGCTAACAGTCCCCAGATACTGCCTAGCAATCAAGAGCTCAAACAGCAAGTGAGCTGTGTACAGTTCCTCGACTCAGAATGCAAATGCTGCCATTCCCAGGATCCTGTTTCCTTAGATACGGATCACCTCCGCTGCACACTGCCAAAATGCCAGTCCGCTGGATCTGAAAGCATCCGGAATGGAGACATTCAGATCTTACTTGGCCTCCAGTTCATTCTGGGACTTTGCTTCCTACCTAGGTGTTTCAACACAGTGACAGGTGAAGTGTGCATTAGCTCCTCCTCCGATGTCCTCACATCATGCAGGCTGGAGCCCACTCGGCCAGCGAAAGTGTGTAGCCTATGAAGGAGTACAGTCTTCGCAGAGGGCAACCACACAGCACTATCTAGGACAAACCTTTGGCTCTTAAGCCCCTCCACATGGTGTGGATTATGAGACAGATTCAAGTTCCGAGGGAAAAAATAATACAATCCTTCTTTTCCTTAGCCTTCTGAGATAGTAACTGTATTCTAATTTGTCTAGGAAATTTGATTTGGCTTTCACTGGGGACTGTGGGCTCCTCAGCAAATTTAACCTTTCTCTAAATTTCCTATTTCTATCTTGTCCCCAGGCATAATTGTCTCCCAGGAAAGATCTTCTATTTGAACATACAGAGAGCCGAGAATTCTTCCCAGTGGCAGGCTGGTAAACACAAAATCAGGTCCACCATCATCCACTCTGGCTACACTGTTCCCTTCCAGGGAGACCAGGGAAACCAAGAGGCAAGTGGTTTAGAATCTCCTCCCCTTGGAGCCACAGCTCCCAAAGCCTCGTCGAGCACAAGGCTTACTGCCTTGTCCTGGGGCCCTGTGTGACTTGATGGCTGTAATGGTAAAGGGAGGAGAAGCTGGGAAGGAGACAAGGCTCCTGGCATATCTGCTGCAGTTCACTTTCTCCCTTATAAGACAGAGGTATGCACACATCAAAGAACAGTTCTTGGGGCTTGTGGGTTAGCTCAGAAGACTAAAGTGCCTGCTTAGGCATAGTGTAGTGGCCAGGGTTCGATCCCCGGCATGCCGTGCCTGCCCCGCCTGCGCAGCGTGCTGAGACATTGATGGAGACTGGACATGGCAGCACACACCTGTGATCCCAGCACTTAGGAAGCTGAAAACAGGAGAATCACCACAAGTCAGATCTATGTAGTGAGACCCTGTAGACCCTGTAGACCTTGTCCTAACTACAGGAAGAAAAAAAAAAAAAAGAACCATTCTCTGTGCAAACTCTTAGCTCAACCAGTGTATAGCCAAGACCTCAGTAGGTCCTCCATCCTTCACATAAGATAATTTTCAGGGCTTGTCATCATTATACAAGCATCCACTGATAAGGATCAGTAAGGGCCTGGAAAGTAGAACCCTAAATGAGTACTGGTTCATCCACCTGCTTTGGCCTTCTTGCAGTGTTTTTGTATCTTCACATTTTAAGAAAAAGGTGTTAAAGGCTGGCTTCCGGATCGATGTGATCAGCTACCATGACAGATCCAAACACAGATATATTTGGATGAGTGGTGTCACTCGAGAGCAGATTGTGTTTCTTTAAGCTCAGGGTAGCAGTGCTTTTTTTTTACAAAGCTCCTGGAGAATACCATGATTACTGCTGCAGATAAACAGTCCTGAAATTTTTATTAGTTTTATCTTTCAGATGGAATTTTTATGGGTAAGACAGGGTCGCTTTACTATTGTCTTTCAACAAACTATTCCTGTCTAAAAGAATTTGGAAAGAGTCAGGATAGTTTCCACTTGACTTGTTCCATTACAATGCCCCCAAACATCATATCTCTTGTTGCAATACTTAATAAGGACCTTAAAGTTCATGTAGTTCATTTCTGCACAAGAAAAATGCTAGGCCATAAGAGGGACTGATCCAAATTTTGTGCAAATGCCTCCCAGGGCAAGCTACTTGCCACCCCACAAGGCAACTTTCCTCTACAAACAGTGTCCACGTACATGATGCTTTTCCCCCAGGTTTCACAGGGTGCCTTCCCTACTCCCACACTGCACCTGTGAGCCTGGTATAACAGACCCCTTTGCTATGGGCTGAGTGCTCCCCTCCTCCAAACTCATGTTGAAACTTAATCCCCATGTGACAGCTGAACTGAACTGTCAACTTGATTGGCTTGGGGAGCTTCTCAGAGGCTAAGTAAAGTATAATTTTGGTCACGTAAGGATGCACGATGGAGGCATGAACTTGGCTATTGCATCCAGGCACAGGCCAGGTCCTCTCTGACACTGTCTGTCTGCTCTGCTTCCTGGCCACCATGAAGAAAGCATCTTTGCCTCAGCAAGCTTTTCTACCACAATTTTTCTGCCTTGAAACCAGTCAACCACAGACTGAACCTCTAAAACTGTGAGCCTCTCCTCTTCTACTCTACATTGTGCTTGTTGAGTATATTGTCCCAACAATGGGAAAGCTGGCTAACTTGTACCATTGTGAGCTGAGAACCAGGTGAAACCTTTAAGAAGCGATTTGTTCATGAGCATTCTACCTTCACTAATGGATTGATTCATTCATGGGCCAATAGGTTTATCTCCCAAGTGAATCTTTTATAAGAAAACCTTTTTTCTTTGTAAGTTACCTCCCCTTGGGTTTCTGTTATGGCACCAGACTGTTACAGCTTCCTTTCACACAGAATGTACTGTTTATGACAGTCTATCCAGTAGGCTGATCATATTATTTACCTGCAGTGCAGGATAAATCTTCAAATGACTTGTCCTGAAAAATAAGTGTCTTCAATCTTATCCCACCTAACTCCCTGATGGAGACCACTTTGAGGCAGCCCAGAAGTAGGCTTTAGGATTAAGCAACTGGTTTTCTCTATTAACTTACGAATCTGTCTCAGGGATGGGTAACTTGCCTGATGAGCCAGCAGCTGATATGTGAAACAGAACTCTCCAAGCCAATGGTCACAGTGAAAACCGTCGTGACCTATGACACTGTGACATCTCCAAAGGCAAGATAACACCCACTGTGGCTAAGGACCCTGACTTCCCTCCGATTTCCTGGGGCCATAACTGTCAGCTTTAGAGATGATACAGTTCTCTCATCAAGCAAAGATTTACGATTCGCAGTGTTTTTGTTTCCATTTTCTCAAGGCCTTGCTCACTTTCACATCTTTTTATTCAGCTGTTCCCTCTACTCACCTATACACCTTTATTTTTTTTTCAAAACCAGGGATTGAACTCAGGCCCTTGCACTTAGCAGGGAAGTGCTTATTCTACTGAGCCATCTCCCTGACCCTTCTATACACCTTTAATATATGATTTAATCACTGAATCGTGGGCAATTCGGAGAGGACTGTCTAAAATACGAGAGCTCAGCCCTTCCCAGACTCCCCTCTACCATAGCACTTTGTCCATTGTCCATTACTCCTTGCTATACACTCACCCAGAAGACTAGGAGCCTGCCAAGCTCCCAGTATCTTTCTCTCCATCCTGTAGAGTAGCCCTTCCGGATATGTAACCACTACCACCACCATGGAGAAAACCTCCCTCTCCCCATTTTAAGCATGAGATTACTAGAGCTCAGAAAGTAATAACCTGCCTGAAATTTGGCATCTAATCAGAAGACAGCTGTAGGTTCCATCCACAAAGACTCCCATGGTTCCAGATCCCATTTTCCTTGTCAATTGCCCTTCCCTAGTACATTCTTCTTTGCTCTAACTAATAAAAAGCAGAAGCACACACAAGGCTCCAGGTGTGGTCTAACCATCGAAGTGGAGGAGGAACGTTACTTCCTGGAATCAATACATTATGGTTCCATTAATGCAGCTTTTTAGTCGTCTCATCAAATTTACTCAAAGAAAACCTCGATCTCTTTCTGTACCAGAAACGCTCCCAGTAGGTTTTTCTTCCCATCATTACCATTGATTTTAACTCCAAAATAAGATTTTTACATGTATCTCTTTGAAATGTCATCTTGTTATTTTTAACCCACATTCCGGCACACTCACCTCATTCTGAGGCATATTTTTGTCACTGATGACACTGGCCTTTCTTTTCAGCTTGAATCGACTACAAATGTGATGCGCGTACTTGAGCGTTCTACAGTGTTCCCAGCCAAGTTACAGACCAGAGCAATTCCAAGAGCTGGGAATCTCATCGTAATTCCCTGGAGTATCCCTTACTTTATCCATGTTGTTCATCTTCCAGGGCATCTACCTGCAGCAACTGTTTTCATGCTGAAAGTCAAAACCACTGCCACCATCAGTTCTCTCCTATAATCTGTGAAGGTGAACCTGAGGGTCTTTCTGGACATGAGGAGCCTGAGCGCCATACCATTCACTGGACAATTCAGCCAAGTTTCCCTCTGGTCTGGAGCCACTCTAGGGATGGCCAGTACCCAATCCACAGCTCCAAGTAAGGATGTTAAATCCCAATGACATAAACATCCAACTGGCTAAGAAGAGAACAGAGACACTCCATACGCAGTTTCACCCGCAAAGCCTTCACCATGTGCCCAAGAGAAAAAATCACTCAGACATCTAAATCAGTAGGCTGGACCAGAAGACAGGTAGGTCTTCAGAGAATACCTCCAGAAGGAAAGGTCTTGAGGAAGCCAAGATGAGCATGAGATACAGATATGATTCTCCAGTATCAGACCTAGATCCTAAAACTCTGTTTTCAGTTCCTTCCATTTACAGATAAAGATGGAAAGTGAAAGAGCTAAGAAGAAAGATACGCATCAAGAAAGCTCAGAAGACAAGAGAAAACACCACATCCTCCTGAGACAATTATGGGGCTGTCCAGCCTAACAGGAAAATGAGGTGAATAAACTCCAGGAAACAAATATTTTCCACAGTAATGTAATCAGACATTCATTAAGTGTGGTGTCTTACCATGATGTCTGTCTCTGCTCCCTTCCCAAATGCTAATGTAATAAAAGTAATTGCGCTGTAAAATGTAAAGCTCCACAAGGAAAAACGAGAAAAGGATGGGTGATAACAACAGAAAACAAGTCACGAGCATCTTCCAGAAACTGGAAACTGAATGAAGAAGTCACTGCTCTCCTATTGGAACAAGAAAAGCTAAAATCCTTGAAAGGCAAAGCCGAGGAAAGGCCACTTGCACTGAGACCCTCAGAAAGGATGAGTTTCTGCAAGTGCCAGGACCTCCCTACAGGGCGAGGAAAGCCGCCTGATTCCCTCTTTCCACTCAACATGTGCCCTCAGGGCAGGAGCAGAAACATTCTCTTTCTAGAAAAATGACAACAGCGGTCTTCAGGAAGGAGGGCCATAGTGGGCAGGGAGGCTGCTGGCTCCAGATGAGTCTGCAAAGGGTCAAGTGAGCCCCCCTGGCTGTGGCTCTTTCAGCACCCACAACAGGTACAAGTCTAGAAGATTCCATTCTGAAGAATTCAGATCTGCTCACAGCCAAGCTTCCGGATGAGGGCCCCGAGTAGCCTCTAGTTAATGAGCCTGGAACCCTAGATGACTGCACGATCCCTCCCCCCACCGACCTGGCAAGCCAGGTCCCCTGCAGAGCCTCCTGTCAGCTCAAGCCTTGATCTTGCATGTGACCCGATGGCCATGCATCTCCTGACACTGGACGGAAGCCACTAATATGAAAGACAAGACCAAAACACACAATCAGGAAGAAGGAACTAAAAAACAAAGGCACCTGCCAAAAATAAGAAACAGTTCTTGAAACTGAAAAAATATCACAGATAAAGAGTCAACAGAAGAGCCGAAAGAAGGTTCAGGCAACCTCCCAGAACCTAAACCAAAAGGTAGTAATGAGTTAAAGGTAAGAAAATTAGAGGATGTATTCAGGACACATAACTCCCAGCTAACAGAAACTTAAAAAGAAGAGGGAAAGAGAGGAGAGGGGAGGGAGGGGAAAGGAAGAAGATGGGAAGTAGGTGGTTCCACTATAAATAATATTAATAAAGTCATAATAATTTAATGACTGCCTTGGTTGAAAGCAAACTCTAGAGCCAGATTTTCTTTGGATTGACTCCATCAAATATTACCTGAATGACTTTGGAAAAGCTATTTCATCTGTCTCAATGTCCA
>NW_004524603.1:18357093-18371228 GCF_000260255.1 Octodon degus | reverse complement strand
GTGCTCTGAGGTCCTTGGTGTGTGACCTCCAGGTGTGGACACAGGAGCAAGCAGCTCTGAACTTCCAGAAACAAACAGTGTCCTGATTCTTGTACAGCCTTGTTCGGATCTCTAAGTTTGGGCTGTTTTTCATCGCTAGGGCTCACAGCGAGAGAGGCAGCAGCCAGAGGGAACTCACTGCAGGCTCTGCCCCTCTCTCTGTGCAAGGTCCTCCCTTATCCCAGAATCTCGCCTGTAGGAAAAACTCAAATAACAATAAAATCCCATTTACTCTTTTCCCATTAAATCTGACCTTGTGGTAGGGAATTTTGTTGACACACATAAAAATAGATTTCTAAGACAAAAGTACATTCCATCTCCCCAGCTGGCCCGGGAACTCACACATGAGAGCCCTTCCTAATGTGTCCTTTGGGTGTGGACCACCAACACAACATGCTGCAAGAGTCCTTCAAGAGACGGCACGTAAGCCAACCCAGCCTACTTCAGGGATGCATCCAGAAAACGAAAATCACAGTAATACAAACATCTTCCTGGCAAAAAGAAATCCTGTAGAGTGGTTTTTAAAGATGAATCCAGTCCTCCAAAACTGGCTCCCCGCTCCTCTGTGCCGGAGGCAACCACTCAGCTATGTGAATTTGTTTTTAAGGTTTCATCACATTTATTGCTAATGCAAAAAAAAAGAAGATGAAAAAAGATGCCAGCTTCCAATTATTCCTGTCTCTTTACTTAAATAGGGCCAAAATATTTGGAAACATTGTCAGCAGTAATTTTAAGTCGCTACAATCATATACTCAACAAATATATATTGTTAGCCTTGAGAGTTTTTGTTTCTGTATTTCAACTCCATATGTGCTTTAGTGGGCACAACCCGCCCCTTTAGATGGAGACACAAGCCTAAGTGACCCTGGGGCTAGAGGGGACAGAGCCCATCAGAAGGAAGGGGGGCAGTGGAGGGAGAAAGGGATGTTCAGAGTCACAAAGCAAGAAGCCTCTCTGTGAGTTAGTGTAGCAATGCAGGGTCACCAGGTACAGATCTTGTCCCCTCTCTTGACTCCTCCAGGCAAGGACCAAGCAGACAGGACCAGATCCCCTACCAACCAACCACATCAAGCCACAGGTTACTTCTATGGGTTATACACTAAAGCAACTTCCTGTTCCAAGAAACAGTCTTCTTCTGAGCTAGGAAATGCGACTGCAATAAATCCCTTGGAATTCTTTAGAATAGGATTTATTTTATTTAGCGAACACTAGTGCATGAAATGATATCACATTTAAGCACATAGCAAGAGGCCCAATTGTCCAAAAATCTGACAACTGGGAAACCCTCTTACCAGTCAGAGCAGTACGATTAACTGGCTGGGAAGATGTTACTAAGCTCTTTGCCTGGAAAAGATTTATGCCACTAAAAGTCATCCCAGGAAGAGATGTTCTGACCTCTACAAAAAGCTGGAACACACAAAGACCCTAAAAGACACCCCTGTGAGCCACAGAAGTCAGAGAGTGATTCCAGGCCAGGACTGCCTGGCTCTCTGTCTATATTCTTTCCTATCATGACCAGCAGAATGTCCGGAAAGCATGAAAAACCATAAATCTAAACGCATCCAGAGCTGGCTCCCCACTCCTCTGTACCGGAGGCAACCACTCAGCTACGTGAATTTTTTTTTAGGGTTTCATCACATTTGCGCCACTTCTGAGGTTTATAAACAAGCAAGCGAGGTTGCCCCAATAAGACTTTACCAGACTGCTTTTAGTCACTTAAATTTATTTTCATAACTGGGTGACCAATTATAATAGTGTTTCAAAATAAGACTAGGTTCTAGTTAGAAGGTCCTTGAAGTCTAACTGAAATTTTATTTCCAAATAATGGACTGCAAAGAGTAATTTAATAAAAAGAGCATGTCTCTGAGTGAGCGGCCTGCTAGATCAAGGCCCGACACTGGTGTATCCAGAGGCTGTAGGGACTACCAAGCTAGTAACTAGGGGTAACGCACAGTCCTCACCCCCAGAGATGCTGGAGAGAAGTGATCACACAGAGCACACTGAACAGGTATGTTTCCTCAAGACAGAAGGGAAAGTTATTCCTATTTAACACAGACACAGACACAGACACACACACACACACGTGTGTTTTTTACAAAAATGAAGCAATGGTGCACCCAAAGTACTTCACAAAGGACCATATTTGGACTGCATCTAACCTTTCTAGCAAACCCAGTACCGAATCAAAAAGAAGTTACAGTCACTGTTGGAGCAACATGCAAATACATGAAGAATCTTTTCTCTGGGGACCAAAAGGAGCTTGTGTTAGCTCCAATTTTCCAAACGGCTTTCTTTTTTTAAATCAAACTGACCCAGGCCAGTTGAAGAGGGATACCCTCAGAAAGTTACACGTTCACGAAAACAGCAAAACCAGAAGCCTCTGTGCAGTTTCCACTACCTTGACTCTCTGATGCCTTCTTTTTCTTACTGCAAATAAAAATCAGAACATCCTGTCTATGTGCATGCATAAAATGAAGTTGCATCCACTCATTTCACGCTCATGCACACACATATCACTACCTTCTCCCACCGCAGCACACATGGACAATTAAAAATAAATGAAACTCAACCTCTGCCCCATCCAGGGGTGCTTTGCCTTCCAGCGGTCCCACATGTTGCGCTGACGGTAGCAGCCGACTATGCTGGGACCTCTTCAGCAAACAGCCTCTCCTCCAGAGAGACCACCTGATGCACGAGCACACATGGCTCCGGGAGGAACAGCAGCTTGTCCCCTGCATGGAACCACCTCTTCTCTCCCTGAGCTCCCCCCCCCCCGGGCTGGGCTGTGACCCTCTATGAAGCAGAGGTGGGTTGGACTTAACAAGAGAATGGCAAGAATGGGCAAGAGTCATGTCTCTGTGACCTCACGGGACTGTTAGTAGCTGCTGTTTCTAAAGACACGAGCATTTTCCCCATCAGTGTCCACGAGCTATTTTCAAGTATTTCCATTCAGCAGTTTTTCCAGCAGGTTTCCTCACATGGCTTCTTCTTCACACTCCAAGCTGACTCAGGCTCACAGGGAGAAGTTCTCTGACTCATTTTTCTTTCCTGTTTAACTCCTTGATTCCTAAAAAACGTTGGCTCCCCTGAGCGAGAGTTCTTCTCTACGGGGAAGGGGCCAGTTCAGAAATTAAGCACAGCAATGTTGATTTTTATGTCTCAGAAGAAGGCAGTGCTCTTGAGAGGACAGTCAGGAAAGGGCAACAGCTCTGTGGGTGGGTGTCCACGACCTTTAACAGACTCCTTGCATTCCCGGCAGGCAAACTCTGGTGCTCCGCCGGCCTGCTGGCCTTTCCTCCTCTCCCTCGCTTTACACTCAGGTCGCTCTGCAGTCTCGCCTCTCTGGCCACATCTCGCACTAGGGGAATGTGGGAACGTGCGCTCGTGGTGTCCTACTTTTAAATGATTTGTAGAATTAATTTAGTGTCCTCACATGCTTGCATCTGAGCTTCCATTTCCAGGTGGCAATAAATACTGATGCCAGTACGTGTGCACACACAGGAAGTGTATAAAGTAAACAGGATTTCTTTTTCCCCATTGTTATTAATGCATGTTTGCAGTACATAAGAAGTACATGAATCATGGGGAGTTGGTATGTAGACACCAGGCACCTTTATCATTTTTACTTCTCGCTCCCGTGTCCTCCCATCTCCAGATCTTCTTACCTTGTAAGTGGGCAAATTACTGATCTATGTAGAGGCAATAGGATTCAAACGTACATGTTTACATTACAGTAAATGACACATTGTCATTAACCTCCCTCAAAATACCCTCTTCCCTCTCAGAACCTTATCCCATGGCTCTTACCACTTCCTACAGCAGTTGTGGAAATCTCTCTTCATGACAGTCTAATTGTATGCTTTGAACTGAAATTTTCACACCCTGTGAACCTATCTACGACCATAGTCACTAAGATACACAAAAATGTAAGACAGTGTTTGGGTACCATTATTTGTTATAGCAAATCACCATAACACTGAAACAGTAGGAAACTTGATGGATTATTTTATATAGTGGGCATATCCTGTCATTTGGAGCCGTCATATTCTCATATAGAAAAAGAAGGCATTGGGCCAGCAAGGTAGCTCAGCGGACTACAGCACCTGCTTAGGCAATCTTAAGCAAACACAAGGACCACAGTTCAATGCCTGGCACCACATGCTGCGCCAGCCCCACCCCCAGGGAGGGAGGGCTGAGCTGGCCAGAATCCAGGCATGGTGATCCATGCCTATAATCCCAGCACTGGGGAGGCTGAAAGCAGGAGGATCACCATAAATTTGACCTGTGTAGTGAGACCCTCCAACAATCAGAAAATGCACTAAAAAAAGAAAAAGAAGGTATTAACCAATGATGTATTCTTAAGTGAGAGAATCAAAAAGCAGTATAATATACAAACCTGGTGCTTATTCATGCAATGAACAAATCCTTGGAACAGATTGATGTGTTTTCCTATTTCAAAGCATGGTTGACATAGAGCCATCAATTAGCGAGAGATAGCCGTATTGTTAGACAAAAGACTACACCAACTAAGAATCAGTGAAAACTTTCAAAGTTACTACAGTGGTTGGATGAACAATTTATCTTTAATACTGATAATTTGATAGGCAGTTAAGTATATTTTCATTGACTTAGATAATAGAAGAGAACATACTTTTAAAGGCCAAATTATATATTTGTTCATATTTCCACACTAGTGGCCAAACATTATCACTATCAGCTTACTGTATACTCTGATGTGTCTTCCCTCATAAATGCTTAGGAAAATACATATCACAGAAAAAAGTTAAAAATAATTGCCTCCAGAAGTTGGGTCAGAAGTAAATGTGGAATAGGTATATTTTAAAAAGAAGTTTTGGGAGCTGGAGTGATAGCTCAGTGGTCTAAGTGTCTGCTTAGCAAGCGCAAGGACTTGGGTTCAATCCCTGGTACTATATGCCATGCTAGCCCCAGAAGACATGCAGGCTTAACACTGGGCATAGTGGTGCATGCCTGTAACCCCAGTGCTGGGAAGGTGAGGCAGGAGGATCTTGATGAGTTTGAACTATGTCGTGGGACCTGTATCCAATATATAAACGAATAAAATTTTTAAAGCTTTCCTTCTTTTGCTTTATATTTTACATATGAATAATGCATTTCTTATTTTTATACACAAAGTTAAAAAGAGATACACACATATTAACATACACTGAACTATGATTAGCCCAGAGAAATCTATTGGAATTAGTGGATTATCTTCTTTAAAAATAATAGTGGTCTGGGGAGATAGCTCTGTGGTCTAAGCGCCTGACTGGCAAGTGCAAGGACCCGGGTTTTATCTCTGGTACCACATGCAATACTAGCCCTGAAACCCGGGGTGTGCCATGCCAGCCACCAAAACTGGGTGTGATGGCACATACCAGTGCTGGGAAGCCTGAGACAGAGAGATCACTACGAGTCCCAACTGTATAGCAAGACCCTGTATGAATAAAAATAAAAAACATTAAAAACAGGGGGAGGGGAATGCTAATAGGAGAAGCCCCTGACCATATTTGGTAGGCCAGGTTTTCTGTGGGAGAGGCTCAAAGCAAAGGGGATGAGCACAGGAACTCCATGTTTTACAAGTCAGTCTAAGAGAAGGAGAGAAAAATGCAACAGAAGAGAGAGAGTAACAAAATAATCCTCGAGTGCTCCTTTTAAGAGGTGCTGTCTGCTCACTGAAAACAAATTATGGAGAAACAGTAGATCGAATTGGGATTTCACCAAGAAAGGATCGAAGTTTGCGATGCCAATACGATTGTGTAGGCTGCAGGAAAAAGAAGCAGGACAGGAAAGCAGAGGCGTCCAGCAAACAGGAAAGGCTTCAGCTCCCCACATCCTGCAGCAGGCACCAGCTGGGGTCTCTCTCCTGGTGCTTCTGGCCTCATATCGCTGGCCACACAGATTGAAGCTTCAAGAGATGCTTAATTTTTAAATCGTAATTAACCTTTCCTTTTGTATCCATGAAATTTCACATCACATCTAAACAGGTGATATATTTGCACCATTAACTCTTTGGACATTTATTTGGTCACTTTATTTTTTTATTAATTTTATTGAGAAACAAATAGCAATGAGATAGTTTCAAAACTGATTAATAGGACAGTTTCAACAATTAACACATTGCATATTATTGTTTTTGCAGTAGCCATTCATAGTACAAGATGCAGACATGATATCCTGTCCAGACACTTTTAGTACAATCTTTCTTCTCATTGAATTAAGAGAAAGTAGCTGTATATCTAACCTAACTATCTTGAATATACAGATATGAAATGGTCCTTCCTCTATATCCCCTTTTTTTGTTTAGTTTTGTCAGAGATGGGTATTCCATTGCCATTTAAATATTGTAGGTGCATGAATTCAGCAAAATTCTACTTATAGATGTCTTGTGAATTGTGTGGTAAATTTTCTGAATCGTGTGTGTGTGTGTGTGCGCGCGCATGTGCAGCCAACTCAGCCCATCCTGAGGGCTAAGCAGGCGCTGTAGACTGCTGAGCTATCCCGCCAGCCCATTTTCTGAATCTTTCGAAAGGCTTGTTTTTAGATTAACTGCAACATTCTGTAGCTGTGATTTGATCTTGTTAATTTCCTTTCCTATGTAAATATCTGGTGTCATGAGTGAAACAAAGCAGGAAAACTATGTGGGAACATACGGGTACCTGCAGTTTGCAGGAGAACCACAGTCCGAACATCAAGTCTGTGGATCCCTTTGCTCCCACAGCATGGACACTAGGTGGTGAGCAACCACATAAGAAGTCATGGACTCGACCCCACCTCGAGGAGCTCACAGCCTTGATACCTGGGATAAACGCAAAAAAAGTGGTTCAACAATGAAACACAAGCTACCAAGCTTGTGTGATTTTAAAATATGCTAGGAACAATGAAAAAACAAGAAAGTCTGAGAAACTACACAGTTTGGGGGAATTTCCTACAATGAGCGAATGTTCTTGCTGGCTTTTGCAGGTTAGCCAAGGTGTTGAAGAAGGAATGGGCCTCTCAGTCAGGGGTCATCATGTGGGCAGAGAAGAGAGACTTGAAAGACGACAGTTATAAAACTGTGCCCCTCCACAAAAAAAGAATACTCAAAACTACTTTCACTGGAAAGTGACCAAGGACAGGCAAAAACTGAAGTAAAGGTTATCATTCAGTGGCACACTGTACGTGCCTGTAACACCAGCACTCAAACAGCTGAGGCAGGATTGTGAGCTCAGGGCCAGCCTAGACTATATAAACAAGCAAAAAATAAATTTGTACATTTTTGTCTGAGGCCACTCCCGATCCATACCCAGCTTAGGACCATGGGAAATCTCCCTTTCCTTAGTTGACTAAAGTGTCAAGGGGTCTCAGGTAAGGCAAAAATGCAGAAAGTTAGGCCAAAAAATGGTGGGGAAAAGTCACAAAGAGAAACCCTTTCCTCAAATCTCTGTTAAGTGATAAACTATCCACTCAAATTTGGAGTCAACACAATCCCAATAACGGATAGAATTGCAACAGATAAAATATCAAATTTTTTTAAAAAACACACAGAAGAATATTTTTGTTGCCTGGGGATTGGTAAAGATTTCCCAGACAGGACATAGAAACCAATTATCATAAAAATAAAATTGAGATCTTTTGCTTATTAAAAAATAACATTAAGAAAATTAATAAGCATGACTCAGATTGGGAGAAAATAGCCACCAAACACATATCTGATAAAGGATTTATATCTAATTTTTTTTTCATCAAGAGGCTAATAAAATCTTTTAGGCAATTAAAAACAGTCAAGGGCTGGTGAGATGGCTCAGTGGTCTAAAGCACCTACTTGGAACAAGCTTGGCAAAGCACAGGAACCGCGGTTCGATCCCCCAGCACCACATGCCAGCCAGCCCCACCCCCTGGTGGGCTGAGCTGGCCACACACACCCACACCCACACACACAATAAATAAATAAATAAATGTTTAAAAGAAAAATAAAAACAGTCAAGGCCAGCCAAATAACTCAGCAGATTAAAATGCCTGCAAACAGACACAGGGGCTGGGGGTTCGATCCCTAGGCCTGCCATGCCGGCCCAGGCCCCAAGATATGCTGAGACAGGAATTGAGGCTGGGCATGGTGGCGCACGCCTATAATCCCAGCTCTTGGGAGGCTGTAAGCAGGCAGATGACTATGAGTCTGATCTAGTAGTAAGACCCTGAATACCCTGTAGACCCTTCCCTAAAATACAAAAAATAAATAAATAAATAAAGTCAAAATCAAGCTTAAATAAACATTTTACAGAAGAAGGCATATGAGTGTCTAATGAGAAGTAATGTTTTATGATAGAGAAATGCAAAATGATATCACAATAAAGTATCATTATGCACCTATTAAAATGACTAGATTTTAAAAATGACAATACCAATACTGGTGAAGATGAAGACCAAAAACTCTCATTCCCAGACAGTCAAACGGTACTCTGGGAAAAGACCTAGCAGTTCCTTATAAAAGAAAGCACACATCTACCTTTTGCACTTGAAATTCTACTATTAGGTAGCCAAGAAAAGTGAAAGCATATGACCACAAAGACCTGAAGAGTGTTTAGAGCAGCTTTATTCACAATGGACAAAAGTTAAGACAACAAAGTACCCATCAAGAGGCGATTCATTCACAAGGAACATGGAGTTTCTTCCTGTAATGGAATGTGTAATACTCATCAGCAATACCCTTGAACTACAAATACAGAACACATGAGTGAATCTCAGAATATTATGTTAGTGGAAAGAAATTAAACACAAGAAGAATATGCATTGCTTGATTCTGTGTATGTGGAATTTCTAGAACAGGTAAAAGTAAACTAAGGTGGGGAAAGTGTAATTCCTGCCTCTAAGTTTCAGGGAAATGAACTAAGAATCCTCTACTAAGAGGCCAAGGAACTGTTTGGGACAAGAGAAATGTTCTCTGTCCTTATAGGGGGATGGGCTTCAGCCTGAAGGGTAGGTTGGGATGCACATATTGACAGCATAAATCTTAGCTCTACCATGTCTGCACTACGGCTTTTGGTTGAAATTCAGTTGCCACTGTCACAGTACTCAGGGGTGTGATGCGGACACAAAGGCTCCCTTCTGATGAGGGAAGGGGCAAGGAGCTACTGCCATTGCAAAGGGAAGAGTCTGGGCTCCTTTAGTTTTTTACTTCCTTTTCCCTTCTGCCTCCTGCTATGTGTTGAGATAGCAAGAAGCCCCTCGCCAGATGTTAACACCTTCACTTCAGATGCCCCAGCTCTTAGAGCTATTAGGAAGTAAATTTCTGCAATTTATAACCTAGTCAGTCTATGGCATTTTTTTATAGCAACAAGAAACAGACTAGGTCAGCTCATAAACATTATGTGAAGCCTATAAAATATTGACTACCAAAGAGCAGGGAGTGGTAAGTGGGTGGAGGCATTATGTTAAAGTTCCAAAGTAGGTCACTGCTATTTGGAGGCTCATTTGTGTCCTTTTCATATATATTTGTAATATTTTCTATGGAACTGCAGTCATTCAAGTGAGGAGTGATCAAGGCCTGACTTGAGACAGTAGCGTAACAGCAGCCAAGATGAATGGCATCTGGTTGCCACCCGGGAGGTGACCCATGGCTCATAATCAATGATAGCACTGGGAAGAGGAGAAATTCCTGGACCCCACGTTGTCCATAGCAGAACTGGGCTTCCATAGCACTGATTCCCATAAGAGTCCTTTGTACTCAAAAACTTTACTTTCAAAGGTGACAGCCAAAGTCACAGGGTGATAACAGAGTATGGCACACACATGGAGCTTAAGAATCCAGAGATAACTCCCAGGCTTTTGATTTAAGCAGCCAGAGGGACTTTCTTGGTGGTGCCATTTATTAAGACTAAAGAGAAATTAAATGGAGATGAATGGATATTTGGGATGTGGAATGTAGGTTAGCATAATGATGCAAGCTTGTAAGATAGTACTTTGATCAGGGAGTCCCAGCAAGGTGTCAGATGTGTGAATCTGCTTATGCAAAGGTCAGGGCTATGAAGACGGATCCAGGAGTCTGGCATAGAAGAGGTGGGAAAGGTTTATTTAGCTCACATCTTGTAGAGGTTCTAGTCCATAATTGGCTGGCTGCAAGGCAAGGTGGCTTGGCAGAAGGGGACTGCAGAGGAGAAGCTATTCTTGGCAGGCAGAAGACAGCAAAAGTAAACAAGCTAGGGACAATCCACAGCCCTTTCTCCACCTTATGCCTTATGCAGGCTATTTAGGATAGCACTCACACCCTTAATCCTAGTGCCTCGGTCCTAGCACTGCACCATGAGTCAATCCCAGTGTCACACACTCTAGATCCAGCCACCTCTGAAGAAGCCCCACCTGTGGCCTGCATGAGGTTTGAGGGGTCATGCAGACACAAATCACAACAAAAACTATGTACACAGGGCCAGCAAGTTAGTTCAGTGGACTAAGTGCCTGCTTAGATAAGCTGAGACCAAGATTTGATCCCCAGCACCACATACTATGCTGGCCCCACCCCCGAGTCCAGGCACGGTGGTGCATGCCTGTAATCCCAGTGCTCAGGAGGCTGAAAACAGGAGAATCTCTATGAGTCCAAGCTTCATAGTGAGACACTGTACCAAGTACATTAAAGAAAAGAAAGAGAAGAAAGAGAAGAAAGAGAAGAAGAAAGAAAGAAAGAAAGAAAGAAAGAAAGAAAGAAAGAAAGAAAGAAAGAAAGAAGCTATGTATCCAACTCCCATAAAAAAGAGTTCCTCCCTTTATCAGCCACTGAATCCCATTTCATCCCTGGGAGAAGCCAATCCCTAAGCCATGCAACCTGTTTCTTTCCTTAAGTATGAGGAAACACTTAAAAGAAATGATGGTAGGAAAATTACATTTAGGTTATAAGGTGTTTCCATAAATATTCTCTTAGAAGCATTAAGAAACAATGGATAACACATTCTTAGGAAAGAGCTAAGCCTTTTGAAAAACTGAACAAAGGATGGTTCATTAAACTATTTCCAAAACATAGTTCCTTAACCACTTGGAGTATATAACAGGATCAAGAACTGGACACTTTTTGCTGAAATGGTCAACAGAGGCTGTTGATGCATTGAGAATCTGTATCCCTCCAAGCGAGAAGAGCTGTGGTTGCCTGTTCACTTATGGTCAACATCCAGGGATCTTGCAGAGCGCGTCCCATCTGTCCTCAGTGGTTCGTGCAGTTTGGAAGCCAAGGAAATTTGTATTCGGTTCACAGTGACATCCAGTAGTAGAAATGGGTTTATTGGCTGCTTAGGACAAGTGGCTGCACTTCCAGGAGTTAAAAACCAGGGGTACATACAGTGCCCCTCACTGACATGTGAGCTATGTACTAGAGACGACCCTCTCAAAATCGCCTTTGTTTACTAGTGGCCTGAGATTTGAGAAAAGTGTAGCCAGGACAGCATTGTATTGTCCTTGTCTCAAGGAACTACCCATATGAGACTCTCAATAATGTAGGTAGATCGCAAAGGATCCACAAAGGCTACAGGGAGAAGTCAGCTTAGCGATCTGCTGGATTCAGAGAACACTGATGCCCAGTAAGTAAGGACTCAATGTTTCCCTTACAGTTCCCCCCAACAAGCTCCTTTCCCTTCCCTTCGCTGCCACCCCACCCCACAGACCAACCAGAGAAACATCCTTCTAAACCAAACGCTTGAGTTGCTCTTCTGCTTGCACTTTTCAAATACGCTCAATACCTACAATCCAGCCTCCCAGACACGGTTGGGTTCAGCCTTCGCCTTCAGATGGTTCCGCCCCTCCGCCGCAGGCTTTAGAGTTCTCTTGCATGTACTCGTGAGCTCTCTCGCCTCTGTATCTTTGCTAGACAGATTGCTTAGAAGGTGACTCCCCATCCCCACACCACATCCAACCTCACACCCCCACACTCCCCCCAGCACACATACACCCCAGCCGTAAAATACCCATCTGTCTCCAAAGCAGCTCAAATGTCACTTTCTTTGTAAAGTCTTTCTTATGCTCTCCAAGCCGCAGAGCTAAGTGGCTTAAGTGCTTGTGTCTGTATTTATTAAATTTGCTTTGAACCATCTCTGTGTTTAAGCATGTGTACTGCCCCATGCTGCCCAATAAAACAGAACAATGTTCTTCCGTAAAAACTCTTCTTTTAATTTTTTTTTTAATTTTTATAGACCAGCCTATTCTTGGTATAGGCCATGTACTCAATTCTTATCTTGTTGACTGAATTAAAGTGAAATGAACTAATGACTCCAGGATAGTGGCAGTTAAGGAGGAAAAAATGAGAACAAAGAGTCTACATTTTTCATCTCTTGCACAAAGTAGGCCCTCATGAAAGTTTGGGAAGTGAACTAGTAATTAATTGACTAAAACAATAAGCAAAGAAAAGAATGTGCCTACGAATCAGGTGCCTAAATCACTACAGAAATTTGGTGGAGAGAATCACGACATCTTTTTTGTTGTTGATGCTTCTCATTCCAATGCCCTGTGCTGCAAAGTTTAAAATAAATGAATGCAAAAGGGTTGGAAGTGGGAGAGGTTTCTTTAAAAAATAAAATAAAAATAAAAAGAGTACCACCTACTACCCATGCTGCCCTCCCACTGGAATGACTATAGTTTTAGCATCCATAATGGGATTGTTGCAGTTTGAAGAACGTTGCCATAGTAACCTCAGCCCTTCCCCTAATATAAGACAAAATTTAGCAAAAGAAATAACAGACTCCCATAGAAACATTATCAGACCTTTCCATATAAATAACCTGGGTAATTAAATGTTTCAAAACAGAAGATTTAGAGAGCTGTGAAAAAAAAAAATTCTACAAAGTTTATTTTTAAACCAAGGGGGGAGAAATTCAAAACATCAGCTGGAACACTTGGCTGCCTGCGTGGTTTCCAGGAGTCCCAGTTTCCAAACCTGCCTGGACAAGAACCACAGTGAGAGGGGAGGAACACAACTTCAGATTTAAATATACAAGCTGTGTTCTTACCAGGAACTCTCCGTCCTTATTCTACAAGCTCACCCAACACACAGTACGAGCAGAACTCTCCTTTTCAGAGTTTCTCAAACATAACAAAGGATGCCTGAAAAATATCAGCTGTTGTAGACGTCTTACAGTACCCTGGATAACCCTATAGCTTCACTCAGGCTCCCTGTTCTTTTTAGGCTTTTCCAAGTGACTTGTGAATCGATAGCAGGGGTCACAGTCTTAGACTGTGAAGGGCCAGACAGTAAAATTTTAGGCTTTGCAGCCACAGTCTCTGTCCCAGCTACCACTCTCTACCATGGTAGACTGAAAGCAGCCCAGATGATAATACATCAATAAGTAAGCACAATTATGTCCTAATAAAGTTCTATTCATAAAATCAGCCAGCTTGATCTGGGCTACAGGCCAAAATTTATTGACAATGGACAGTTTCTATGCACCACAGGAAACGCTGGACCTACCACCTTTAGGCCAGCGGGAAAGCCATTCCCAGAATAGGACTCAGCCCTCAAAACCAGTGAAAAGGGACCCTGGTACTGACAATGGCAAGGATGACTCTGGAAATGAGTTGGCTCTAACACTGATTCTGGAAATGACTGCAATAATCTACTTGTGGGAAACTATGAACTCCCCTCCTATAAGAACTTGAAAACTCAACTAGGAAGCCACCTATTACAGAGGGCAGGTGTGACATCCCTCCAAGCACCTGGACACTGTTCTGCTTTAAGCAAATAAGGAGCTCAGATGCCTGGCATGGCGCCCCATGGTGCATCTCAGTTCAGCACAGCAAATTATTTTCAGTCTGAAGCCTGGAGCCATTTCAACCAATTTGCAAACTTGGAAGATTTTTTTTGAAGTTCTTTTAGGTTCTAGAAAGAGACTTGGATGCAGCTGGTGAAACAGATAAAGCAGGACTCAGGAGACAGAGGGCACAGGAGTCCTGGCTCCCCTCACTAGTTCCACCAAGTGAAAGTGCATGGGGCACCTACAGCTGCACTACTGAGAACTGAGCTAGACGACCTATACAGAACGTGCTACAGAACGAGGACATCATTATTGGTTGCATTTTCTCCAAAAGATCCAGCAACTTCCAACCTTTGGCTTGTGGCTCAGTCTGCT
>NW_004524603.1:18346639-18356768 GCF_000260255.1 Octodon degus | reverse complement strand
TCATCTTTCTCAGTTGGTCCTCGCAAGCTCACAGTGTATTTATTCAGTGGTTTCACATTCCCTAGCAAATGATCTAAATTAGTTGCTCTTTCTTACGCATGCCTGATTCAACATTTTGGCCTTGATGTACAAAAATTCTCCATCTTTGTTCAACAAGTTTGCAGCAAATATACCCCGAAGGACTCATTATCGTTAACACTAAAGAAAAGATGTATAATGGCAAAGGACAAGCAAACCTTAAGTAAAGAACCCAAAGAAATCAGAAAGCTGAACTTCCAGCTTCCGTGGAATTTTCCAAGTGAAGGTAAATTTCTTAAAATTTATAAGATCCTTTAAGTGCCCTTAAACTTAAAAATCCGCTGCAGATATCTGTGAAAACTCTTTTGCTGATACAGAGATGCTTGGGTATTGAATGAAAAGGGCTTTAAACTACAAAACAATTTTAATTTCATTTTCCAATTTGCTGTCACATGGTATGAAGGGTTGAAACATTCCTGGCTTTTGCTCTAAAGAATATTTTATTTTACTGCCTGGTTAAGAAATAGAAGTAGAGCACGAACCGCTCAGTTCTTGCCCCCTCATTTCGATTATACTGTCAAATCATCATGAAGCATTTAGAGACAGGTTTAGGCACAGACATGTAGTTAAATATACTTCAGCCACATAAAAAAAGAAATTTAGCCCCAGTTCATTGAATTGATTGTATCCCACATTTTAGCTGTTCTTTCAGAGACGACATACTAAAAGGGTTGCATTAAATATGGCAGAGACCAAAAAAAGAGTCTCTTTCTCACCGATAGGACTGTTTTGAGGCATCAACCACAGGTCTAGAATACACTGCTTAGCAATTAACACAAATACTTACAGAGTGTCTGTAGTGAAATACATATGAGGACAGCTGGCTTCCGGGAATCATGAATACTGAGATAGGAATCTCTTAGCATGGCAGAGGCAAAACGGAGAAAGAAAGAGATCAAGAAGGAGAAAAGGTAGATAGATGGTGAAAGGGTTTGGAGACCAGAAGACGAGAGAAGGCTAAGAGTGCTCCCCTAGTCTTTCACTGGGGGAGTCTATTGAGTAGAAATCAACAGCAAAATATAGTTGTTCTTGGAATCAGTGTACTCATTTCCTACATTGAGATATATTTTTATTTCTTATCCATCAAACCTTTATTAAGCAGCTACTTACAAAGAAGCACCGAGCTGAGTGCTGATTCTGAGAAACAGAAGTGCTACTTGATGGAACCAGGAGGTCCTTCTTGCCAGGATAAAAGCACTAGTCAGTCATCTCTACCGGGCGCTTGCTGACGCAGACATTTACTAAGCAACTAGCAGGAGTTAGCTCATTTAATTTTCACCCTTCTCATCCTAGTAAACATATTTCTTATTATTCCAATTGCATCAGATTGCTTCTCTCTTTTCTCCTTCCTTCTTTCTCTTAATGTAAAAACCAACTTGTCTGATGAGATATTCTTGCTTTATAATACCAGGGACTTCCAGTAGCAACTGTCCTCGGTCCTGCAATGGCTTTGGTATACATGCATGCACCTTCTTCCCAAAATTATGGCAACAACTCCTCGATGGCCTGCCCCACTCTTTCATCTTTCCATCCAACCTATCGAGCAAAATGCTATGTTTTAATTGCTTGCAAAGCCCATTTTCGTGGTATTGCCCTTCTCTAGAACTTTCAACATACAAAACATTGACATATGCTACAATATGTTACCAGTCTCACTAAAGAAACCCCCATGTTCAATTCAGTTAACATTTTTATTATTCCACTTCCACAGATTGAAGATGAAGACCCACCTCTGAGCAGGACATAATCTATGCCCTTGAACATTTTAATCTGAAAATCTATTGCATGATAAATAATTCCCTCCACTGTAGGTTGGCACACATTCTTTCACTTGCCTGACATGCATTCACCCCTTCCCTTTTCTTCCCTCAAAGCAGAACTCAAGTAATACGTCCCTGAATCACTCTAGCAAACACAGACTTCACAGAACACTCTTGAAGTTCAATTATTTATTCTAATTGTAAAGAACTATAAGACACAAAGACCAGAATCCTAATAATTTTTTTTTTAAAAAAAAGAGATTGGCCTGAAGTCAAAAAAGGGGTGGCTGATCAAATAGCTCAGCAGAGTAAAGTACCAGCAAGCAAGTGCAGGGACTGCGGGTTCGATCCCCGGACCTGTCATGCTGGCCCTGCCCCCAGGATGCACTGAAACAGCAATTGAGACTGGGTGTGGTGGGGCACACCTGTAATCCCAGCTCTTGGGAGGTTGTAAATAGGCAGATCACTATGAGTCAGATCTAGTAGTGAGACCCTGTAGACCCTATAGACCCTTCCCTAAAATAAAATTTTAAAAATGAAGTTTTAAAAAAAAGAGATGGACATCCTCCAAAATTTTAAGGATGCAGATAACTTCTTTCTGAACTTTAAATTGACAGTCAATACTAAATGAAGTAAGCAACTTTCAAAAATTCTCCCAAGGCAAATGCATAAAGATGCAATTATAGTTTATAAGCATGTCATGAACAATGTACGCATAAAACACCTTTTTGAAATGTGTGTTCTATTTGCTAACCCTAGAGTAGAAGCTGAGGTTCTATGTATCTAACACACTTACAGGCTGTATTGACGTGGCATTTTCAATTTTTGGAGCCACACTTCAGAACCACGTTGATAGCAAGTCTGTATCTCAGAAGTGCCCAGACAGCAGCTCTGTATGGACCAGTCAGCCCCAAGCCTCTGCTGGCTTCATCGAGGTTTGAAGCTGAGACATCCACTAAGCCTTCACTGTCAACAGCAAACACCCTTCTCTTCTTCTGTGATCTCAGGGATTCAGGGAAATATCTAGCAGTGCTTCTTGTTGGCAGAAAAAAATTAGGTACAACTTTCTCCCTGGAGGCAGGTATCAATCTCCCCAGAGAGAAGGCAAGCGGCAGACATACTCATCCAGTGATACCACTGTAGCACACTCATCTCTGCTTTTTGATTCTGTACTCACTAAACAATCTGCCAGCCTACATTCAGAATATCAAAAACAGTGAAAAAGCGATCAAAATCAACATTTTTAGAACTCTGGAAATTAACCAGAGGGTTGTAAGAAAAATTGTTTATTCTTCAGCAGAATAGGGAACTCTGTGGCACTGAAACTTGCCTGCGCTACCTCCTCCCTCTTTTTAGCTCATTAATAGGATCCAAAATCAGTAGCTTTAGAAATAGGGAAGCTTTAAAAGCCAGGATCCAGCAGCTATTGGGAAAGAAAAGGTCTGAATTTCCCTGAAATGCCCAGCCCCAGAGAATCACTGCTATCTTACTGTTCTGGCAACTCCTGGGAATGTCTTGTTTACAGGGCTTATTATAACTTTATTTGACCTAACTGTATTATTAGTCATCAAAGAACTTCCTACTTCCATGGAGGTTTTTTCTTTTTGTATTTTTTTAGGGAAGAGTCTACAGGATGTTCAGGGTCTCACTACTAGACCAGACTGGTAGTGATCCGCCTGTTTACAGCCTCCCAAGAGCTAGGATTATAGGCATGCGCCACCACGTCCAGTCTCAATCACCATCTCAGCGTGTCCCAAGGGTGGGGCCTGCACAGCAGATCTGGGGATCAAACCCCCAGCCCCTGCACCTGTGTGCAGGTACTTTAATCTGCTGAGCTATTTGGCTGGCCCTCCATGGAGTTTTTTGAAATGAAATAGAAATGATCTAACAGCATACCTGCCTCAGGTGGAGGTATCAATTGGAGCAAGCAAGAAACTGACCAAAAAATACTACAACCCAGAGAGGAGATATTCACAAGAGACTTTAAAAGCCCTGCCACATATTTGGGAATCTAGAAAGCCATGTTCGTGTGCAAGGTCAGATATATCTCCTGTAAGGCTCTCAGAAGGCTCTAATCGCTCACGTTTGGCTGACCAAGCAGAAGTGTTATCTAAGGCAGACTTGTCAACTGATGCAGCATCAAAGGCACACCCCAGCTACACAAATGGACCCACAGAAAGAGTTGGGAAATGAGTTGGCTGAAGGTGTTCAGGAGAAGTCTGATTAGTGAGCCAACCAGAGATGACAACAAGAACATACACTTTGCAGAATTTAAGAATTATAAGCAGCAACAACAGTAAACTGGGTGACTGGGATTTGATTGCCAGAGATATTTCTTTGTTACTCTAGAAGCCCAGTTTTCCATACCAAAATGAGGCACACAATGAAACAGGAAAGTGAGACCCATCTGCATGGAACTTGACTCAAGCAAGGAGGTCCCTGAAAAAGCCCGACAGTTTGGATTTTTGAATTATTCAAAGGACTACAGAATTATAAGATGTTGGAGAATAATATAACATCTAATCGAGTAGATAACCATAACCTCAACAGAAGAAGGATTTTTTAAGAGTCATGTAGAAACTCTAGAGGTCAAAATATTGAATGAGATCAACAGCACAATCGTGCAGAGTAAAGGATTAACAAGTCTGAAGACTGGTCAACGGAGATTATCTAGTGTGAGAAATGGAAAGGGAAAAGATAAGGAAGAATAATGAACAAATCCTCAGTCCGGAGAGCTGTGGGCTTGAACAAGCATTACAGCACACGCATAAGGTGTGCGCCAGAAGAGGAAGAGAGCGAGCAAAGGCAGGATGATATTTGAAGACATACTGGGTGGAATTTTC
This sequence comes from Octodon degus, assembly GCF_000260255.1. NCBI lineage: Eukaryota > Metazoa > Chordata > Mammalia > Rodentia > Octodontidae > Octodon > Octodon degus. The sequence continues at coordinate 18,352,087 of NW_004524603.1, read as the reverse complement.
CCAAATGATGAAAAGTATTAATCCACACATCTAAAAAGCTCAATGAATTCCACATACAATAAACCTCTATATCACATTACATTGTCCAAAGCCAAACAAACACTTGAGATCAGCAACAACAGCAACACAAGACGCAGCACATGCAGATGGTCCTCAACAACCGTGAGAGCCAACCTCTCATAAAGTATGAGGCCAGCACCAGCAGGAACCACATATTCAACGAGCAAAAAGGAAAAGGACTGCTAGCAAGAATTCCAAATCTAAGAAAACTAGCCTTCAAATGTGTCCCTCCAGGACCATAACTGGTTCAAGAGATACTAACAAACTCTTAAATATTTCTAACTTAATCAAGAGAACCAACAGCTAAGCAATCAGCTGATTTATAATATGTGTTTAAAAAAAAGATGTATGATGTTCAATTATAAATTGTACGTGAGAGATACATTGAACTAAGAAGTCAGAGCTCTGGCTTTATGTTTTTCTCATGCTACTGAAGATGGATACAAAATAATAATCTTATAGATGTTGAAGAACTTCACCAAATGCTGGAGTTCCATGATGAACAGAATAGAGACACATGTGAAAATGAATGTGATCTAGACATTTATAACATAGTTAGTGTCAGATCAAATAAAAAATAATTTCAAAATCTCCACAGGTGTGCATAAGCCTTTACAACTGAAGCTTCAGCGATTTCAAACATAAATTGAAGGAAATCCTAACAACATAGATACAGCCCTCTTGGCATGCAGGAAAAGCAAAGCATTGGGTACTATATATGGACAAAATATTTTCACAAGTTTTGTGAGACATATTTATGTCCAGAGCATAACAATATTGCTTGTTATGACTGTTACAAATATTTTGCAAAGCTAACTAATGAAGACTCTCATTAATGTTAATGACATTTTACTTGTATTTTCAGCAATATTCATGTTTCTATAGTTTCAAATGTATATTTTTTATATTTTATATTTCTTTGTTTAGTAACTTCATGATGTAACTGAAAATAATTAAAAATCATTATTTTATTTTATTATATAAGTGCAATAAATGCAAATTTGCAGTTTTTTATAATTAATTTTTGCACTTAAGCTCATATAGTAATGAATGCTTCTCTTAGATACAGGGAACCAACACTGTAATTTTTTTGTTGTAGCCTCTGTAGGGTTAATGATATATTAAGACAGTCCCAGACATCTAAACAGTTGGAAAAAAATATCACAAGTAAATCTGTCCTATAAGAAATACCCAAGTATTTCTCCTGGATGAAACAAAAGAACATTTTAATAACTCAAAGACATAATAAAATAAAGACTACTAGTAAAAGTAACTATATAGGTAAATAAAAAGACAGTATATATTTTTGTTTATAACTTTTTTCTATCAGATAAGTAGGAACTGTATAAACTAATAATCATAAGATCTTATTCAGAGCCAGGGAGATAGCTCAGCAGCATAAGCACTTGCCTGGCCAGCATAAGGTCCTGAGTTTGATTCCCAGTACCTAAAAAAAAAAGAGATTTTATTGATGTTCTTCTAATGTATAAAGAGGTAATTTGTATAACAATAATAGTGCAAAAGAGAGGAAACTATGATATATAAGCAATTTTTAAGCAAAAAAAAACCTGTGCTTTAAAATATCAAGTATAAATCAAAACTATATATTTGATGAAAGACTGACTACTTCCCCTCTTCTATCAGGAAGAAGACAAGAGCGGTATCTCTCACCACTTCTATTCAAAAAAAAGTGCACAGGTGTACTGAAATGATTGAATATTTCCTAGCAGTTCAGAGGAAGTTTTGATGCATGTGACAATACCAATGAATGTTGGAAACGCTGCACCAATTGAAAGAAGAGCACCAAAGACCTCATGTTATCTCCTCAGATTCACTTGAAATCTTCAGCACAGTGAATCCTCAAAGACAAAGATCACCAGTGTTGCCAGGGACTGCAAGGAACAGGGAGAGAAGAAGATCGACCACCATGGGATACAGGCTTTGGTGGCGGGTAACAAAAATGCTCCAAACACATGTAGCAGGGATTTACTGTCCCACTTTGTGAATACCTTAAAATCTAATGAACTGTGTGTTTTCAAAGGATAAATTTGATTCCATGTAAATTGCATCTCTAAAGAGCTATTGTGTTTTCTTAAATCAGTCCAATTCTTCATTTAAGATCATACTGAGTTGCCATTCTGTCTAAAACCTATTTCTTAAAAGGTAATTATTTTGACATTGTTATTCATCAGTTTTTGGTTAGATCAGCTAAGAACTCAATCACCTGCTTCCCTAAGGAAAGCAGATAAAAATCCTCCCGTGAACTTTGAAGAATGAAAGAGAGAACATAAAGCTACAGATCAGAACTAGTAAGCCTCATCCTTCAGTCAGCTGAAGATATACTCCAATGAAGAAATGATCCCAAGAAATCAGTTACAATGCCTCCCGCACAATATAGGTATTGTTTGCTGGTGTATCTGTATTGCTGAATCGTCAGTTTTTAAATTCATTATGATTATGAACCGCATATCTGAATCGTTTTAAATGTTCCCTTTGTTCAATTTGTTCTATATTAACTCTAGATACTTAACGGCATTTTAAATCTAGAATACATAAAGAGCTCAAAAATATTCGACTCACCAAAATAAAATGATCCAGTCAAAAGATTGGGCACCTGAAATTAATAGATACTGCTCAGAACAAAAATACAAATGGCCAATAAATACATGAAAAAAATGTTCAGCATCACTGGCCATCAGGGAAATTCAAATCAAAACAGCACTCAGATCCCCCACTCCAGAAAGAGTTGCTATCATCAAGAAATCAAAGGGCCAGCCAAATAGCTCAGCAGACTAATGCATCTGCTTCGGCAGAGCACAGTGGCCACAGTTCTATCCCCTGGCATGCCATGTCGGCCCCGCCCCTGGGGCGTGTTGAGAGGGTGACTGAGACTGGGCGTGGTGGCATGAGCCTGTAATCCCAGCACTTGGGAGGCTGAAAACAGGAGAATCACTATGAGTCCAATCTACATAGTGAGACCCTGTAGACCCTGTAGACCCTGTCCTATATTCATGACAAAAAAAGAAAAGAAATCAAACAATAACAAATGCTGGTGAGGCTGTGGTGAAAAATGAACATTTCTACATTACCGGTGGGAATGTTAACTAGTATAACCATTGTGAACATCACTATGGAAATTTCTCAAATACTAAAAACAGAAATTCCCCTTTAAGTATCTTCTCAAATGAGCTACAAGATATCATATTACAGTGACACACGCATATCAATGTTTAGCACAGCCTAATCCATAAGAGCTAAATAATAACCTATATGTTCATTAACAGATGAATGGATAAAGAAAATGTGGTATCTACATATAATGGACTACTACTTGGTTTTAAAAAAGAAACAATCTGAGACATTGGTAGGAAAATTGGTACACCTTGAAACCAAAATGTTAAGGGAAATAAATCAGACACATTAGGTTAAATATTATATAGTTACTCTCATCTAAATAATACATAGTATAAATAAATTAGATTTTTGTTTTGTTTTGTACCAAGCATTGAACTCAGGACCTTGCACTTGCCAGGCAAGTCTTTATGCCACTGAGCTATCTCCCTGCCCAAAGTACAAATGAAAAGCAAAATAAGACTGCTAAAGGGAGATACATCTTATACAAATGGGAAGGGAGCCAAGAGACAGGGGCGGGGGGATATAAAATGATTTAAGATATGTCATGGACATGTATCAATTAGCCACCGTGAATGTCATCACAGTAAACCTAAATTAAATGATTAAACTAATAGTGGAAGAAAAGGCTCTAAAACAGAGGGAGAGCATCATGTAGGGAGGGGAAAAGGAATAAAATAATCATAAGAATGATGGGATATTGTGTTCAGAGCCAGAGGAAGTATGTTGAAAGGGATTAATGACAACGTGCCTTCTCTCTTCATAATTTTTTAATTAAAAAAGTTTTTTTTTTAAAAAAAAGGACTAAAGTAGGAAGAAAATACCAGACGGCACAGGGATACAGGGAATAGTTGTCAGCAGTTCCAGAACTTCTTAAGAGGAATGAGAAATCTCAAGTGCTCAAGAGATTTGAGATCCAGTCTTTCCACCATAGAATCCAGCGAGGTTGGGGGTAATGTCACCATCGCTCGGCAGAGCTGGCAAATATCTTCTGCGTCCCAGGGACAAGCTGACGTGACAGACTAGCCAAGTGGCTTCCCACTGGCTTCAGGAAAGGAATGGAACTGTTTGATGTTCATTTTTAACAGACAGTGACAAGGCTGGCAGAGCAGAGATTCAGCTCCGTCAACCCTTATTGATATTCAAGTCTTATTTCTGGGCTTGTACACTCTTTGATACGTGTACCATTTTAAAATCCTCTTTAATATCTATCCTGTGCTCAGGATGCCTAACTGGGTCTCTAAGAGTTGACTCTCAAAAGCTATACATTCTGTGAATTTGGGTGATTAACCAATCCCTCCTGGTCTAACTGAAGAATTTTGCAGAATTTGGAGCAAAGAGTGCCTGCCTCACCTTGGAGAACCCTCTCCAAGGGCAGCATCCTGCAGTGACTATTACTCAGTAGCAATCAGAGTGTGCATGCCCTCTCTGTAGCCCATAAGGGTCGGCACTCTTTGCAACCCTTCCTTTTGTGAAGCGCTTTGTGCTACCCCTCCTAAGGAAATCTTGTACTTCTCTTCCTAGCCTCTGTCTACCGCTTCACCAGTGATTTGTCACTTTTACTTCAGATGCTCGAGAAACTTTTTATGAGGCATGAGTCATGGCCTGGGAAGAGAAAAGAAGGAAACAGTGGCTGATTTGTAAAGCTAGATCAAGTTCCTCCATACCCAGGCAACACCCCGCTTTCTGCTCCATGCACTTGTACAGGGATGCGCTCTGTTCAAACAGGAGACGTCATTGCTGATTTCCTTCATCTTCAAAGATAGCCTGGGTGTCATTATGAACATGCGGCAAGAAGGTAAAAATAAATGAAAGAAGGGATGGAAAAAAGAGAAATCAAGGGAAAATAAAATCCACAAAAACACATCTATTTCCTTATTTCCTAGAGTTGGAAACAGCATCAGCTCTTCTTATGAGTCACTAGAAAAAAAAAAATCAAAGTATTGAAAAACGAAGCAAGATTCTAGAAAGGTAAAGAATAATGTGCACTACATCATTATTGTTATGTGTGTTGTGAAAATTAGAAAAAAATAAAAACAGTAATGACCAAAGCCTTAGCCCATTACACACAGAACCAGAAAACTGAAGACCCTCCAGGTCTTAACCTTGGGATCTTTGAAAGATACAGCTTTTCCATCTTGGCTTCAGCTCTCCATTTCATCCTTCAGATTTGGAGAACAATGCTGACCAGCTCTGGAGTGACAGCACAGTCACAATCTTTGTCATCCACTGTAAGCCTGACAGCAGTCCACAAAG
>NW_004524603.1:18343071-18346539 GCF_000260255.1 Octodon degus | reverse complement strand
ATCTACATATAATGGACTACTACTTGGTTTTAAAAAAGAAACAATCTGAGACATTGGTAGGAAAATTGGTACACCTTGAAACCAAAATGTTAAGGGAAATAAATCAGACACATTAGGTTAAATATTATATAGTTACTCTCATCTAAATAATACATAGTATAAATAAATTAGATTTTTGTTTTGTTTTGTACCAAGCATTGAACTCAGGACCTTGCACTTGCCAGGCAAGTCTTTATGCCACTGAGCTATCTCCCTGCCCAAAGTACAAATGAAAAGCAAAATAAGACTGCTAAAGGGAGATACATCTTATACAAATGGGAAGGGAGCCAAGAGACAGGGGCGGGGGGATATAAAATGATTTAAGATATGTCATGGACATGTATCAATTAGCCACCGTGAATGTCATCACAGTAAACCTAAATTAAATGATTAAACTAATAGTGGAAGAAAAGGCTCTAAAACAGAGGGAGAGCATCATGTAGGGAGGGGAAAAGGAATAAAATAATCATAAGAATGATGGGATATTGTGTTCAGAGCCAGAGGAAGTATGTTGAAAGGGATTAATGACAACGTGCCTTCTCTCTTCATAATTTTTTAATTAAAAAAGTTTTTTTTTTAAAAAAAAGGACTAAAGTAGGAAGAAAATACCAGACGGCACAGGGATACAGGGAATAGTTGTCAGCAGTTCCAGAACTTCTTAAGAGGAATGAGAAATCTCAAGTGCTCAAGAGATTTGAGATCCAGTCTTTCCACCATAGAATCCAGCGAGGTTGGGGGTAATGTCACCATCGCTCGGCAGAGCTGGCAAATATCTTCTGCGTCCCAGGGACAAGCTGACGTGACAGACTAGCCAAGTGGCTTCCCACTGGCTTCAGGAAAGGAATGGAACTGTTTGATGTTCATTTTTAACAGACAGTGACAAGGCTGGCAGAGCAGAGATTCAGCTCCGTCAACCCTTATTGATATTCAAGTCTTATTTCTGGGCTTGTACACTCTTTGATACGTGTACCATTTTAAAATCCTCTTTAATATCTATCCTGTGCTCAGGATGCCTAACTGGGTCTCTAAGAGTTGACTCTCAAAAGCTATACATTCTGTGAATTTGGGTGATTAACCAATCCCTCCTGGTCTAACTGAAGAATTTTGCAGAATTTGGAGCAAAGAGTGCCTGCCTCACCTTGGAGAACCCTCTCCAAGGGCAGCATCCTGCAGTGACTATTACTCAGTAGCAATCAGAGTGTGCATGCCCTCTCTGTAGCCCATAAGGGTCGGCACTCTTTGCAACCCTTCCTTTTGTGAAGCGCTTTGTGCTACCCCTCCTAAGGAAATCTTGTACTTCTCTTCCTAGCCTCTGTCTACCGCTTCACCAGTGATTTGTCACTTTTACTTCAGATGCTCGAGAAACTTTTTATGAGGCATGAGTCATGGCCTGGGAAGAGAAAAGAAGGAAACAGTGGCTGATTTGTAAAGCTAGATCAAGTTCCTCCATACCCAGGCAACACCCCGCTTTCTGCTCCATGCACTTGTACAGGGATGCGCTCTGTTCAAACAGGAGACGTCATTGCTGATTTCCTTCATCTTCAAAGATAGCCTGGGTGTCATTATGAACATGCGGCAAGAAGGTAAAAATAAATGAAAGAAGGGATGGAAAAAAGAGAAATCAAGGGAAAATAAAATCCACAAAAACACATCTATTTCCTTATTTCCTAGAGTTGGAAACAGCATCAGCTCTTCTTATGAGTCACTAGAAAAAAAAAAATCAAAGTATTGAAAAACGAAGCAAGATTCTAGAAAGGTAAAGAATAATGTGCACTACATCATTATTGTTATGTGTGTTGTGAAAATTAGAAAAAAATAAAAACAGTAATGACCAAAGCCTTAGCCCATTACACACAGAACCAGAAAACTGAAGACCCTCCAGGTCTTAACCTTGGGATCTTTGAAAGATACAGCTTTTCCATCTTGGCTTCAGCTCTCCATTTCATCCTTCAGATTTGGAGAACAATGCTGACCAGCTCTGGAGTGACAGCACAGTCACAATCTTTGTCATCCACTGTAAGCCTGACAGCAGTCCACAAAGCTGACCCTCATAGGGGTGTTATGGGTTATGTCTATAGTTCCCCCAAGGCCATAAAGAACTCATAAGTGGAGCCTTTTTTTTTTTTTTTTTTACTGGGGATCAAACTCAGGACCTTGTGCTTGCCGGGCAGGTGCTTATGCCACTGAGCTGTCTCCCCAGCCCCAAGGTGGAGCTGCCGGGGGTGACTGGATCATGGATGCGCAATCATGGATTAGTCCACTGATTGGTTTAAAGTAGCTATGGAGATACATTTACAGAATAAAGAAGACCAACACTGGGTGTGGATGGCACCAGCCAGTAGCCTCGTAGCCTGGATGGAATAAGAAGGGAAAGCATAAGGAAGTCACGCTGCTTCCTGCCTGCCCTGCCGCGAGCCCTTTCTCCTCTGCTATGTTGTCCTGCCGTGCAGCCAGCCACCTGTGGATGGAAACCCTTACAATCTGTGATCCAAAATAAACGTGTCTTCATTCAGCTGTTGGGTGTTGGGCATTACGTCCCAGCAATGGGAAAGTAGCTATGACAAGCAAGGTGGAAAACATTCCCTTCTGTGGTGCATATTGCTGTGAGTCCTGAAATGCAGGAAGCGTGTGTTTATGCACATAGGCTTGCAACCCCTTAGGAGCAACGGCTGCAAGAGGGTATCAGCAAGGCTCTGGCAGAAGCCACAGCTCTGGGGCCAGCAAAGCAGCATCCAGAACTACAGGCTCAGTCTTCTCCAGGCTACAGCTCTCACTTCAGGGCTTTCTCCCAGGCATTTCATGGGAATTTTGTGCATGAATGCCTTTCTGCAAAGAGCCCTTTCCTTTGCTGCTGTAAACGTATTATGTCTATTCCATAGCTAGTATCACATCGCAAACCACAATCCTCTATTTCTAACACCGTAGGTGTTTCCAAGTAGCCAACTGTGATGCCATAAAGAGTTATGGTTTTGGGGAGGGTGTGAAATTGATTCATTAATTTGTAGAAGTCCTACTTAATAAGATGTTCTCCCTCAAGGAAAGGGCAAAGGTGGTTTACAGTGACATGGCCATTTTCCAGTGCAAATTCCATATTAGTGCCGCATTGTGCAGGAGCCTCTCCCTCCTGCCCACCTCCTCCTCCAATTCCCTCCCTAGTTCACTCTTAACTGAGAGACAGTCTGAAGTCTGACTATTCTGACTGTATTGTGGCCTTTGTCTAATTGAGTCTTATTTAACTAACACCTACTGACACTTATTAGTGCAACTTGGGAAGTAGTGTGCCAAGTACTACCAAGAAGAAAAACAGTGCCCAGAGAACAGTATGGTTCTAGGAGGTATGGTAACCTAGTGAGAAAATAATGGATCCAAAGAAAAGCACAAAGGCAAACACCACACAGGGGGACCCAGGGAAAGGCAGGAAGGTCACCT
>NW_004524603.1:18326023-18342935 GCF_000260255.1 Octodon degus | reverse complement strand
AGAAAAGAAAAGAACTTGTACTGTGGCATCATGTAGCTCAGTGGTGTCCCAAATTTTCTGATCAGGGGGATTGTGGGGCCAGGGAGGAGGGTGACCAATGGTGTGGGGTGTGCCTGTGGAGGGTCACACTGAGGGGGAACATTCTCTTAGGCTTTCACAGAGAGCACATTGACTTGTCCATGTGGCTGATGCTGACGGGGATCTACGGTCTGAGGTACAGGATCTCAGGATGGATCCTGGGGGGATTTGACTGACCTTGTCAGATCCGAGGGCTACAACTCCTGTTGCATGGGTCTTGCTTTGTCTTGGTCTTGATCATTCAGCAGAAAAGTAGAGGAGCAGAGTATGGACGGTGGAGTCATGGTGTTGTGGTGGGCTGTGGGGGACTCAGGTCAATGGTTTTGGACACTACCAGTCAAGCGGAAGACCCAATACTATTGTGGACTACTGGACTCTTTTAGGGTGTTTTGCTGAGTTAACATACTTGTGATGTTCAAATGACGAAATTATGCAAAAGGGGGGATACAGATGAATGTCCATTTTGTATCTGTTTGTTCAAGATGGTTGGGATAGATGTATAGTTGCATTCTCTTGATGAATAGAGGGATTTGTTCTAATAGTGTTTGTGAATGGGATGTCATATCCACATCTACAGAAGGTAGCCACTGGGAGGAGAGTGTGCAGTGTGTTGATTGTTGAGGTTGTCATATCAATTTGGTTTAAAACTGTCTCATCGCTATGTATCTCTCAATGAAATTATGGGAAAAAAAGAAAGAAGAAAGAAAGAAAGAAAGAAAGAAAGAAAGAAAGAAAGAAAGAAAGAAAGAAAGAAAGACAGACAGACAGACAGACAGACAGACAGACAGACAGACAGACAGAAAGAAAGAAAGAAAGAAAGAAAGAAAGAAAGAAAGAAAGAAAGAAAGGAAATGGTCAGCCAAGGCACTTTGGAGAAATTCATAGGTATTTACATGCTTCTGTGTTTGTAGAGACAAGATAGAGGTGTCCACATGTAAATGAACAAGTGAGACGAAACAGGAAAACCCAAAGTGTGATGGGGAGGGCAGACTGGCTAATTGCAGCAGTAAAAACAGAGGTAAGGGCGGTGATCGTTTCTCTGAGTGTCTTGTGTCCCAAGACAGAGTTTACACAGATTACAGAGTCAGTAACAGCAAAAGCCTGATTGTTTTTCATTCAAACTGTAGCTGTGTTTTTATGTATTTTAATATTGGTAAGTATATAAAATAGGTCCCCCTAGGAATCCTGCTCACTGATTGCGAAGTTTTGCAAGCGCTGTGTTTATCAATTATATTGTAGGAACGTTATTTGTGCCACATTTCATTTCTTTTTGGCATTGTTTTCAGCTATGTTTTCTACCAGCTAAGGTAATCCACAATGCATAGCTATAAATGGGTGTGTTGATTATACACAGATTTAACATATAGATAGCATCATGTTGAGGTCTCTTGGATGTTCTCCCTGAGCAAAATGGTCCCCCAGCTCCACTCTTACTAGAAATTTCTTTTTAAAAAATGAAATGTCATAGGCAGGAGCTTCAATTAGAACACAAATACTTCTTCACAGCACAACACAACACCTTAATTCCATAGCAAATGTCTTGAGGAACTTAGCGAGGGTTACATGCATGTTACACAGAAGCAAGGGCAAGAGAGCTAAATGTACCCTACCGGGTCTGGGTCCAAAAAACTGACCTTTTACTCACTAGATGGTCTTAGTTATGAGAGAGCAGTGGACTGAGCATGTGTTTTTCATCTCCTGAAACAAGCTAACAATCATGCTGGCTTTCCTCAGTAACCTCTCAGGCTCATCTGAAACAGCCTTTGCAAGATGACAAACAGCAAGTCCCTAGTACAGCACAGCACATGCTCTGTGAAGCACTCCACAGTAAGCACTTGGATTCCATTTCTTCTCACATCTCCAGTACCCAGCAAAGTGCCTAGTATAGGCTAAGTGCTTTGTGTCTGACTTGGATATTGTTAAAGAGGAATTGGTGAGGTATTGACCTAGAACTTGCGTCTCTGCTCCACAGCCTACTGGCCGGGTGTGTCTGGGCAGTTGGTTAGCTCCTCTGAGCATTAGTTTTAGTTCAGAAAAATAAAGCAAATGACTACTTTACAGTTCTTGTAAAAGAGCTTGTTAAAAAAAAAGTGCTCAGAGTGTTCTAGGTGCATGAACCTAGACCAATCTTCTGTGCACTGGAAAGAATTTATTATCAGCTCTTCCATATTTCCTCGCTACAAGGCCTCTCTCTTTTTCTGTCCTTTTAGTAAGGCTGTTTGGCTCCCTGTGCAGGCATTTATCAAACTAAAGAACACCAGCTACTATAAACTATAAGAACAAAAACAGCGCAGTGTTGAATTCTTCAAAGCAAGATGAGCAGGTTTACACTTTCGTGGTGGCTGTGTGCTAGGTGTGCAGAGGTGACACATGCTGGTAGGGGCAGAGGGACTTTGGACAAAGCACTTGTGTGGGTGGGCATAGAGCGTGCAGAAGAAAGAAGCTCATGGGAAACGTATCACTCTGAGCTTTGCCTCCCCACGAAAAGAAATGTGAAGTTCTATTCGCCCTGTGAGTACTGTAAAATTTCTGTCTCTCTAATCTCACTTCGTAGGCTATGACTGCTTTCTGTCCCCTCACCCTGGGCTCCTATGTTCAACTGAAATTACTCATTTGCGAAGAGTGTGTTTTCAGCTGTGTTTCCACCAACTCATTCTCAGCAAGTAAGGTAAGAGAAGTCCCGGAAGCAGCTGGGCTGCACGTTACCTGCTTGTTTATACATCCCTGTCATTAAACACGACAAGCTGACACACACAGATGACTCCAGTGTTGTACTGATGTTTACAGAGTGCTATTTTGCCAAGATGCTTTAAAAAGATAATTTCACTGTGTGCCTTTTCCCTTGCTTTATTTATGTTTTTTAACATAATAGACACTGGTAAATCCATTTCTTTGTCTTCCAGCTGTGCTTGGCGGAAGCGAAAGCTGAGTCACATCGTGTCTGACAACTCCATTGAATAGGACTGCATTCTCCTACCTGCCTGACAACCACCAGTGCTCATGCTGACAGTAAGGAGGGAGTGGAGAAATCCTCTCCCAGCACACAGGGGGATCCCAGGAGCTGGGGGTAACAGGTGCTTGGCCAGAGAGGAGCCAGCCCAGCATCATCATGAATTGTTGAAGCAAACTATTGGCTTGAAGGCTTCCTAGCCAACAATCCGAGGAAAGCAGCCATGGTCTCCCCAGCAGATGTGGCACTGTATGTGTGACAATACAGTTCTGTCTGCACCAGAAACAATGGGAAAAACACATTCCTCGAGGCCAAACGAGGACAGAGCAAAAGCATGTAGCCAGGCAGATGATGGTGAAACCCTGCTGTCGCTTCTCTGAGCTCAAAGCCAGATGTGACTCACATCCGCACTCACTTCCATCCCAGGTATTTCTTCTCTGGTGCCGCACTTTATAACCTGGATGCCAATGGTGCTCAGAACCTCTTAGAATTTTATAACTGGAATTACCTAAGAGTTCAGGGAGATTCATGTTTTCACTTTCAAGATGAAGAAACAGAAGTTCAGAAAAAGCCAATGAACTTATTTGATTGCAAACAGGTCAGCCAATGCTGAACCAGGGTCAGATCTGAGACCCCACACTGGAGCGATCCAACAAAGCACAAGGAGATAAACTGTCTGATGCTAAATGATAATACACACAGGGGGGCTATACTGGTATGAACCAGGTTTTGGCTAAGAGTGAAGCACAAGTTATTTTACTTCCTCCCCTTGACTTCATCTATCATGAAGCATTTGTGAACAAAAGCAACATTCAACCTCCCTTTCCCTGCCCAACCTCCCTGACCAGAGATGAAGAGCCCCATGTGAAGACCAGGTGAGGGGATGGCTTTGAGGGCAGGAAACGAGAACATTGGAGATGATGATAGCGGCTCTCATGGGTGGTGAGCGCCCACCAAATGACCTACAGCTTGCACTTCATACTTAGAGAAACCCTGAAAGCTAGGTATCACCCCCTGCTATGTTAAAAATGAAGAAACTGGCTCAACAGGCTCAGATTGATAGCCCGAAGGGATTCAAGCACTTCAGTGGTGGATTCAGAATCTAAATCTAAGTATAGCTGAATCCAAAGCCAAGGCTCCGGTAGACTGGGAAGAGCCACAAACTGAGCCTTTGCATCAGAGCTCAGGACTAAGGTTTGTAACAGAGAGAGCCTACTAACTGCCTGTCTCCCCACACACCATTCCATCTAGTGAACCACTGCAGCCAGCAAATTCAGTAAGAACTGTATGAAATGCTTGAAGGAGTCTTTGGCCAACCTCACACATGAAATGTCACCATGAGCCTAAAGGGCAGAGGACCTAGGGAAAGCAGAAGAAAAGGGACTGTCCGCCCAGATGCCTGTCGGTTGACTCTATGCACCCTAGGAATACAAAGCGGACACAGTACAAGGTGCAAGCTGGAGAGTAGGCCTCCACATCTGGAGATACTGTCACAGCTTGTTACATATACACATTGTAGATTTACTATGCATACTGTAATTTTTTTCATTCAATGAAGGACAATTTAATATAAATATTTCAAAAACTTTCACCTCAGTGAGACCTATTTTCTTTGTGTTTATCTGACTGAAAATAAAATACAATGACAGAAAGCTCCTAAGAATCAGTAACATTTTTTTGTTTGTTTTGTTTTGTTTTATATTTTAGGGAAGGGTCTACAAGGTGCTCAGGGTCTCATTACTAGATCGGACTCCTAGTGATCTGCCTGTTTACAGCCTCCCAATAGCTAAGACTACAGGTGTGTGCCACCACACCCAGTCTCAATTGCCATCTTGGGGGCAGGGCAGGCATAGCAGACCCAGGGATTGAACCCCTGGCCCCTGAGCCTGCTTGCAGGCAGTTTAACCTGCTGAGCTATTTGGCTGGCCCAGAATCAGTAACATTTATAAACTTTTATTTTTATTATAACTGCATCAACATATGTTTGGAGCAAAGAAATATTACACGGTGCATGAACCATGCAGTTTGTGTAGTTTTCCAAGCACACTGGAGGTGTAAATTTATTTATTTAGGAGCCCCATAGATCAATCCAGCAGCTCACAAAAGAACCTGAGATAGGAGCCATCACTAAAGTCAAGCTGCCCTGCATTCTCTGAGCCAGCACTTCTCAAGCTTCTTCCACTGAGCATCTGGGCAGCCCGTTAAAATGCAAATCCTCTCCATGTGACTCTCCTTAGGCATACTCTACATCATCAATCACTTTCCTCTTCGGCCCTATAATCTCCTTGATCAGAAAATTTGGTACACTACCGAGTTACATGACGTTACAGTACAAGTTCTCATATGTCCTGAGTCTTAAGTGACCTTAGAAGGCTAGGGCCAGGCTTTCACAGAGAGCACATTGACCAAGCAATGGCCGTGACTCATCCACATGGTGACACTGACAAAGGATCTACAATCTGAGGTACAGGATCTCAGGATAATTCCTGAGGGGATTTCACTGACCTTCTCAGATCCAAAAGCTACAACTCTTGTTGCATAGGTTCTGCTTTACCTTGGTCTTAACCATCCAACAGAAAAGTATAAAAACAAAGTATAAGAAATAAAGCCATGCTGTTATGCTGAGCTGTAGGGGACTCAGGTTAACAATTTCTGACATTACCAGTCAAGCGGAAGACCCAATACTATTATGGACTACTGAACTCTTTCTAGAATATTTTGCTGAGTTTACACACCTATAATATTTAAATGATGGAACTTAACAAAAAAAGGGGATACAGATGAATGTCCATTTTGTATCTGTGTATTCAAAGTGGTTAGGATAGATGTACAGTTACATTCTCTTAATGAATAGAGGGATATGTTCTAATGGTGTTTGTAAATAGGATACCAAGTCCGCATCTTGTACAGCAATTAACCACTAAGAAGAATGTATGCAATGTGTTAATTATTGAAACTGTCCTACCAATTTGGTTTGAAACTGTCTCATTGCTATTTGTTTCTCAATAAAATTATGGAAAAAAATTGTAGCATGTTAAGCTAATAATACATCATACTCTATTAATGCATGTTAATAACATGAGAAAGAGAAAAAGCATACAACATATTCATAGATGATGAAAAGAAAATGATAAATTTTTCATTCTATTATTGATTTTAAAAAATGCAAATCCTAATTCCACAGACCAGTGGCCACCCATGAGTTTGCATCTCCAGCAGGCGGCAGGTGCTGTTGCTGCTGCACCAGGACACCCTGGACACTAATCCAACATCTGGATGCTCCTGCACTATTAGGGTTTATAGCTAGAGGTGTCCCCAAAGCCGCATGTGCTCACAGGTAAGGCTTTGGGAAGGTGATTGGATCATGCAGCCTCCCACCTAACAGTGCTGCTGGAAGGTGGAGGTTGGTTGGGAGAGAGAGGGCCCTTGGGCATGCCCCGGAAGGTGCTCTCTGTCCCCCTTCTCTCTGTGCTTCCTGGCCACCTTGAGATGAGCCCCTTTTCTCCACAGTGACCTTGTGCCTTGCAATTTCTTCTTAGGTGCCAGCTGACCATAGAACGAAACATGAGCCCAGAAAACCTGTTTTGCTTAAATTTCAGGTGTCAGGTCTCAGTGCAGAGACACCTGTCCTCTCCACCATGGGTCCCTACCCACCAAGTCATACACCCCCCTTCCTGCCAGCTGTCTACAGGGTGCATGAAGGTGTGTTTGCATGTGCGTGTGTGTATGTCTCCCCCAGTGGTAAATTGTTGCTCTTGGGCCACATTGGTTCTCCTTTCCTTCCCTCTAGTGTGCAGACTACAGACTGCATTCCACAGCTCACTGAACTGTCTGCTATGGCTGCCTCATTGTGACCTCACACAAGGGTGTGTTGGTGTGGTGGATTTCAATTGTAATCTCTGGTGCAAGGACCAGGCAGTAGTTATTTTCCACAGCAACCAATATTTGCTCAACAAATACCTGTGGGTATTTAAATTATCTGGCTAGGAAATACATGTATTTTGGTATGGCTATGACTGTGTACACAATCCAGTATAGGAGGGGAAGAATGAATTCATAAAGTTTTGATTTCATAAAAGCTGTGGGTGTCGTTTCCTGAGCACTTCCTAAGAGCCAGGCACTGTGCCAAGTGCCTTGTGTGTGTCCTCTGCTCTAAGTGCCACAAGGACCCAAGGAGATAAGACTCCCAGACCCAAGCACTCTGCAGTTTTTGCTGTACCACACACCAAGCTGCTCATTTAATGCCTACCAGGTACCAAGCCCCATGCAAATCTGGCTGAAGAACACAAACCCAGGCAACTGCCTTCTCTCCGAGCTGCTATGGGCACAAGAGGCGACTTGATGGGGAGAATAGTGTAGGCCACTGCAAAGTGCCTCTGGGAGGAGAGAGACAGCCACTCGGGCAAGCAGGGAGGGCGCTAAGAACTGACATTTACACTAAAGCTTAAAATAAACATGGGAGGAACCCAAGCACTGCAAGGGAGACGGGAATGAGAAAGCACCCACACAGCACAGGCGTGTAAGAGCACACACTGCAAGGTCACTGAGCTCTGAAGTGTGTCATGGTTGGAACCCAAGTCACACAAAAGGTACAACAAGAGACCAAAGTGCAGGGTCGTGATTGGCTCCTGTCTCCCACCTCCCAGAGGCTGCCGTGTGGACAGGACAAGCAGGCATGGAGAGTTCACCAAGCACCTTTGGGGATCCAGGCACAGCTACTTTGGGTGAGCAACACAGCTGAAGAGGTATCAGTGAGCTCAGGACCGGGGGCCTTTTCCTCTAGGCAGCAGCAGCAGCAGCAGTAGCAGCACAAGAGTTTTATAAACAGGGAAATGACAGAATTGGATCTATTTTTAAGACATACCAAGTATGGATTGGAGTGAAGAAAAACTGGAGACAGGAGAACATGAGACTTCAGAAATAGCAACAATAAAGATAATAATAGCTGATGCTGCTTTCCTGGGCACCGTTCTAATTTAAAAGGCTAATCAACAGATTGGAGAGCCTGAGCGCCAGCAATGAGGGAAAAAATGGAGAGAAGAAATGATCAAAATGTGGGCCATCCATGAGCCTAAAACACTTCAAAGACCAGCGCTCATCACTGGCTATCAGCTGAAGGCTCCTGTCCTAATTCCTGTCCTTTTCCTCATAGCCCTCAACAATCAGAAATAGTGGGGCACACCTATAATCCCAGCCCTAGGGAAGCTGAGGCAAGAGGATGGCTGTGAGTTTGAGACTAGCCTGGGCTACACAGTGAGCTCAAAGCCAACCTCAACTGCAGAGAGAGACCCTGTCTCAAAAAGACAAAAACAACACAAAAAAGAATCAGAAAATCAACACCTTAGGCACATCCTAATAAGAATAAGTTTGAGATGGGTTCACTCCAGGGCCAGGAAAGTTAGTTGAAACTATGTTAAGTTTTGTTTTGCTTTGTTTTGTTTTGTTTTGTTTTGTTTTGTTTTGTTTTGTTTTTTTAAAAAAAGTGAAAGGGGCCAGGAAAATGGCTCAGTAGAAAAAGCACTTGCCTGGCAAGTGCAAGGGCCTGAGTTCGATCCCTGGCTCCACAAAAAATAAATAAATAAAATTTAAAAAGTGAAAACTTTCTCTGGAGCCAGCAGCAGGATGCCCATAAAATGACACAGGAAGAGCAGTTCTCCTGTTTTCCTAGGCAAGAATTCAGCTATTTTCTCTGCTAGTTGAGCTCCAAAACTGTGGGGGCAACAGGTTGGGGGGAAATACCCTGAACTCATCTGCTAGAGAGGCCACTGGAGATGCCAATAGCCTAAGGCAGAGGAGCCCTGAAAATGCAAAGCAATAGGACTTGGAGTTGAATATGATAAAGGAGTAATTGTCAACAGTAAGTTCAGGAAGCTCCAAATACTTCTGCGACACCGAGGGCAAGTTCCCCTCAAAGGAATGGATTTCCATGCACATCCACTTGTCAGTGAGTTACCCAGTGGCTGCTGTATGTCGGGCACAACATCAAATGCTATGACAGAAAACTGCAGGAAAAAAAAGTTCCAGTAACAGAAAAACAAAGAATGGAAACTACTGCCCAAGTTTCGTGGCCTCAAGACATCTATTATTAAGCTCTTCCATTTTCTCAGCCTCCTAGACAGACTTTATAGTTACAATAAAATTGAAGCAAGTGCCACTGCGGGCACACCTTGACTGCTCACCGGAAGACCATGGCCCTCTTCAGATCACTCCATTAGTCGGGATCAAGCAGGCTATGCAGGGAGAATGTAAGAAATACCTCAGGTGCTAAGGTAGAAACCATCTGTTTGTGGCCAGCACTGCCAGGGTTGGCCAGGGCTGTCTCGTGGGTGGGATGACAACCTGTCACATTTAACTGCAGAAAAGGGAAGAGACAACCAAAAGTCTCACAATGGCAAAGGAACGGCCCCTCCTACAAGGAGAATCCGTCATTTCCAGGCACAGCTTACTGTCCAGAGTTTGTTCCACAACCCTCTTCCAGTATCATCTGCCAGCAACTATAGCCTACCACCTTCCCAGAGTGGGAAGAGCGGGAATATTTGGTGAAAATTAGCCAACAGTGGTCACAGGCAGTTGGCAGAGCTGGCTCTATTGTAACTGATTATGGGCCAAAAGGTTAAGCGTGAGAGTGAACTTTGTCCAAATGGCTAATGTGTTCATTATTGGCAGAGAAGCCAAAGTTGTTGCTTATGTAATGATAAGCGGTGATAGATAGGGGCTCAGATCTGCAGTAACACCTAAAGCTAGGTTTCAAGTAGGCAGTGACACCCTTGAGCTGCCCCTCACCCATCTCTGTCAGGTGGCTCTTAGTGGTATGACACAGGAAGATTTACAGGGTTTCACAAATGGGTAGAGCCCTTCTAAACTCCATTCTGACCAAGAACCAGGAGAAAGATTTGATACACACACACACACACTCACACACACACACTCTCACAGTTGCAAAAGTCAGTGTCCTCAAAGAGAGTTTTTGGACCTCCAGAGGAAACAAATACAAAATGCTCTTACAAAGACAAGAAACATTAATGTTGTTCAAAGATCATCAGGGAAGCACTTGGTTTTTTTTTGTTGTTGTTGTTTGTTTGTTTGTTTGTTTTGCAGAACCAGGGATGGAACTCAGGCCCTTGCCCTTGCCAGGGAAGCACTTATTCCACTGAGCCATCTCCTCAGCCCCCAAACCTTTTTTTTTTTTTTTTTTTTTCCTTTTTGGCAGAACCAGGGATTGAACTCAAATCCTTGCTCTTGCCAGGCAAGCGCTTATTCTACTGAGCCATCTCCCTGGCCCTCAAAGATCATCAGAAAGGATTGGAATCCCTGAAAGATTGTAGGGCACCTTCCCCGATTAACAGGACTGGCAGGACAAGAGTGTCATGAGCATCCAGGCTGGGCCTGACATTGTTCCCAGATCATACTAGTGACAATTAACTGAGCTCTGATTTCCTGGTGAGGAAGCCCCAGGGCCTGTCCACATGCCCCAGCCGTCCTGCACAGGTGAGCATAAGGCCTAAGCACAGAGAGCCTCACTTTATTATCCAGTCTCACCTTCTAAGGCTTCAGTTACCAATGGCCAACTATGGTTCATATATATATACACTGAATTTGGGACAGGGTTTACAGGGTCTACAGGGTCTGTGTCTCACTACATAGATCAGACTTGTAGTAATTCTCCTGTTTTCAGCCTCCCAAGTGCTGGGATTACAGGCACATGCCACCATGCCCGGTCTCAATCTCGGTCTCAGCATACCCCACAGGCAGGGCCAGCATGGCACACCAGGGAACTTGTCAAAGCTTGATCTGCTGCACATTTACTTTGCCTTAGTAGTTGTCATCTTCAGGTCGCAGAAGGAAATTCCGAACTGAGAAGCTGAATAGCTTGCTCAAAGCCCTGCCCATCCATCATAAGTGAAAGATCACAGGAGAATCCCTCACCTCCCATTCTTCTAGTCTCCCACTTCAGAGGAGAACTCAGTGAGTGCAAAGAAACTCAATACATGGGCCTAAGTGTGAGCCTAGCTCTAGAGTTACAGCATCCTCAACTGTAACCATCCTGTGGTTTTAAGAGGCACAGATAACATATGGTGCTCGTGTACATAATAAGTGCTCAATAAATGTCAGCTGGAATCTTCACCATGCAGCTTCTGTATCCTGTAAAACTGAGAGGCATTTAAGTGATCAAAACACCCTCCTAGGCGGTTTCACACATATATCTCCCAGAAATCTTAATGGGCTGTAAAATGCCTGGGGAAAATGATGGATAAAGAAATCCTGCTCCTTCCAGAAGTCATTACAAGGTCACTGATGTGACATTCTTGCGTCATCAAAATTTGATACCTGAATGTGAAAAGACACCGCTGTAGCACGCAGCGCTTAATTAATTAATTTCCCCAATAACCCTCCATGGAAGATTCTACTCATACCCTCATTTTACAGATCAGAACATCAAAGCTAACAGATGTGTAGATATAGAAATATATAGATATAAAGGTGTATAGATATATAGGTATAGTTATTTTGGGTTCTTTTTCTTTTCTTTTGTACTGCAGATCAAACTCAAGACCTTGCACTTTCCAGGCAGGTGCTTACACCACTGAGCTATCTCTTCCTGCTCCAAGATTTTAAATGATTTGTCTAACTCAGTAGACCTAGGAAGCGGCACAGCGAAGCTTTAAACCCAGGAAGACTGACCATAGAGCCTGTGCGGCGCTACACCCGCTTTTTGAAGCCACGTTGCCTCTGTAACACTGAGTAGATGTACAGTGATAGTGGAAGCACAAGAATGCAGGCTATGATGTGTGCAAAGGGAACCCTGCAGCCTCCCTAGTCACTGTCGCACGCTGACCTGAAGAACAGAGAGCTTAAGTCAGGACAGGGAAACCGTCATGAAGTCAGCGAAGCAGAGCCTCAAACTATGCCCTTGCAAATATGTGCCAATGACAAATGGACTTGTACTCAGAAAGAAGGTGGCTCCTTGTGTGAAACAAGGTAAACAAATGAGTGTCAGCCCTAAAAGAAGGATCCAGCCACAGGAGGAGCCACTAGAGTGCTCATCAATTGCTATGCTGGTGCTCGGCAGCCATGCCAAGACAGACTCAAGAGTGGCTGTCATTCTCAGGAGAATCCCCTGAGAAAATCAAGAATAGCTGCATGTGGGCCAGGTTAGGAAAGGGGCTGAAAACCAGTTCTTGATGTGCCATGAACTTCTTCATTGGTTTTGGCAAATAGAGAGCAGCAGGTATAGGTCAGAGGAAAGAGTGAGAAGCGATAGTGGTCATCAAGCATGCTGAGCACTGCGGGGCCGTGAGTCCAGACATTGTGTGAACCAGCTCCTTGGGTGCTGGCACTGACTTCACAGGAAATGAAAGCAAAAAGACATCGACACCCATTCAACCTCAACCTCCACACTAGAGGGTTTCTCCCAAGGCCCTGTGGTCTGGAACTCTCCCGTTCCTGATCACTCTGTAGAGATGGCTGAAAGTCCTTAGCTGCAATTGTCAAAGTCTTCAAGAGCTCTGAGCATGAGACAGACGGAAAAAATGCATTTAGGGGACAGGATTTCAACCTACTCAAATGTATTCTTTTCTCTCCAAATTAAATTTTAGGACTTCAAGTTGCATTTAGCATCAGCACAATGCAACTTCCTGGCTCAAGATATCTAATAACTGTAATAGTTATTGAGGGAGATGTGGGCAAATGTGACTAAGATATGGTTCTAATTTCCCTTGAAATAACCTCGGAAGTGAAAGCCAGAGGGAAAACATGCTCATAATTCAGCAAGATGGATTTTGGTTAAACACAAAAATAGTGCCGGATATGTTGGCAAACCTCAAGGAGCAGCTTTCCTGCCTCTATTGATCAATAGTTGTCCCTTCCTATCCTCTTTTTCCAAAGGGTCTCCAAGGTGAAGCAAAGAGGAGATGTAGAAGCACAATTGAAGATGGAGGAGAAGGCAGGGAGGAGGCCACAGGTAGGGCATAATGATTTCGCCTGCCCTGCCAACCCACAAAGCCTCTCCAACAGCTGGGCTTTCAGTTTGAGAGTTAAGAATAAAACTCAGCTCTGAGAAGAAGCTTTGTCAAGTGTTCTCCCAAAGCAGGGAAAATGGCAAAAATGTCCAAGCTCCACCACCAACTCCTCCTCTCTTAGGAATAATTCTCTTGTATGGGTAAGCTTTTGACAGTTTCTAGTTCTCTAACTATGGTGACTTGAGCAGCTCGCAGCAAGCTGACACAGAAGCTGAGGTCCGGAAAAAGACTTAGAAAAAGACTGTGATTCTGTAAATATCATTAAAGATCGTGTGCCTCCCCAGAGAATGAGAAAAGAAAGGAATCTGAGCCTACAAATATCCCAGTGGTGCACAAATGACATAGGGACACTGTGTATATTTAAAAATAAAAATGATATACTGGCTTTAGGTCAAACAGGTACATAAACTGAAAAAAAAAAGAAAAAAACACATTCTTTGTGTAGCAATTGCCTGGCCTTTGATTACTGAAGTAATCTTCAGATTTGAACAATGGAAGATTATGCTTTTCTTTGGATAGCTTGAGTCCTGTGGCAAACATGGAAGTATCAATAATTACCTTAAAGATTTGCTCTCTTTTTGCTTCCCAGTACAAAAAAAGTAATACCTAATAACATTGGCCTTCAACTCATAAAAGTAGAATTATTGGTTTTATTATTACTTTTGTCAAGTGTTTATAGAATCTAGATTCCTTCCCCTGAATCACTGAAAAAGTCACCCCCTCTTCCTCCCTGGAACAGCTATGGAGAAGAAGCACTTCGGGTGTTTACCTGAGAGTCACAACAAGACCAGGGTCTCATCTCTGCTGTAAGTAGAGCCAGTCCATCCGATCAGTCTCAGGAAATCATCTTAGCTGAGCTACACAACCAGCTTCTGCACAGGGCTTTGGGACTGATGTAGTTGCTCCATTTCAGAAATTAGCTGAATGATTTTGCTTAAGAAGTCGAGGTTAAATCTATTTTGAAATAGAAATGAAGCAACAAAAAACTAAAATTGGTCCAAACCTGTCTTCTGATATAGGTTAGAAATAAATTGTCTAATTAAATAGGACATTTACTCTAACTCACATATTCATTATGATCTAACTATGTTTTAAATGTCTACTCGATATCCACCACGGATGTCCTTGCCAGAGACATGGATTCAAGAAAAGATGAAGACGAAATGTGAAGGAAGGTTACAGTCTCATATGACACTCATAAGTCTAATCATTATCTAATTCTTCTACAGTACCACTTACCACATTGAAAAATAATAAAACAGAGGAAAATAGAGGAAATTAATACTATAAGAGATAAAGGCTTCGTGTCCATGGGCCGACGAGATAGCTCAGTGGACTAAGTACCTGCTTATGCAAGTTCGATCCTGGTATTACATGTGGAGCCGGCCCTGCCCCCGGCCACTGAGACTGGGCATGGAGACACATGTCTGCAATCCTAGCACTGGGGAGGCTGAAAACGGGGATCACTACGAGTCAGAGTTGTGTAAAGAGACCTTGTACCAAATACAAAAGAAAGAAGCTCGTGTCCAACACAGATCCTCAAATGTTATACTACCGATCCTTCTGTTTCTATTATGGGCTCCCTCTTGGCGGCCCCGATGGCCTGCTATGACTTCCTAGCATTCCCTATATCTTCTTTCCTTCTCACCCTACAGATTACACCTAGAAAGTCATGTTCACCTCCACAGTGTCAGCTCCCATTGCAATAACCACATGTTCAGCCCAGAGCAATTTTCTTAAAACTCAAAATCCCATTCCTGCTGGCCTCCTTCACCCCGATGGCTCAAGGAGCCTTGACTGCAACCCGACCTACCTTTAGTTCATTGTTCTTCTCTACCTGTGAAGCTCATCTCCTCTACTTTTATACTGACGTGTTCACAACACAATGAGATCTGAAACACAGAAGTAATCCTTGATTTCTCCTTCATTCTACATCTCACTTTGTCTGAATCAGGAAGTGCTCTCAGTTTTAAATTCTAATATCTATCTGTGCCCCCATCTCTCAGCTCTGCCAATTCCATTTTCTCTCATCTCACCTGGTATAGCAGTCTCTTCTTATCATTGCTGTGCATACATCTGAATAATCTAGAAGAAAACTGAATCTGAAAACAGTTCTCCCCTCTCTAAAACATCTCACTGGCTTTCCGCATGAGTCACAGAATGGCAACAACAAGCCCTGCATTGGGGCCTCCATACAGGACTCTTCCCTTGCATGATTTTCACACAAGAACTTACCAATCTTTACACATCAACTAGCTCTTTTACAATATAAGTTTGGATAGTTGTACAGCTAGTTTCTCTTAGTTCATTGAAAAGAAAGGTTTGGACAATATGTCATGCTTATATCTTATGCTCTGAGTATTATGAAGATAATAATACACAATATACTAACTATTGTTACTCTCCTATTATCCTGTTTATCTGGATCAAGTCATTGCTTTCAGACAGTGCTAAACCTAGAACTCACATGGGAAACCTCTTTCTTGTTTTCTCCCCCAATAACCTTCAGCCAAGCTAGTCCTGTGCTACCTGCAACTTCTGAAATTCACCTTAGACAAGAGTGCCAAGCCCTCACCATACAGATGGAACCACCAAGATCCTTCTGGCTTTCTAGTCTTAGGACTAACATAGTTTCCTATAATCCTGCTGTGATCTTCATCCATGTGTTGGTTCACCAGGAACTAGGCTTGGCTGGATGTACAGGAGACCAGACCATGCTCCAAGCTCTTAAGAGTCCAATGGCTCCCACTCTCACCAAGAACATGTGCACCAGATTCCCTCTCTACCCCACACCTTCCAACTTAATTGCAGTAGCAGGCAACACAGCTGCATGAGAAGAAGCTGAATACCCAGAGCTAACCTGCTGTGCCCCAGCTGCCCCAATGGCTCCTCCCACAAATGGAGAGATGTGCTAGTAACCCAGATACTCTCTCCCCTGTTCTCTATGTGATATGTTCCTGTAGGCACTCAGTGAACTCCACCCTGAAGTCCTGCTACTGGGAGAAGGAAAGAAGAAAACAAGACAGCCATCTTTCTTGTCTCCAGTCACAGCCTGACTTCCTAGCAGCTACTACACCACCACAGTGCTGTTATCTGTGAAACAAAGAAACCCATAGGCTTGGTCTAAGTTCTAAGAGTTCCAGAGCCTCGAGGACAGAAAGCTTAGAAGTGTGAGGAGGAGCAGGCATGTAAAGAGGAGAAGGAGCCAGCCAGAGACCACTGCTCAAGCGCTGGCCCAGGTCACGTTGTGCCCCTAGCCAGTTCTATAGTTCGTGTCTAAGGTTGAAAGTTTCAGAAATACTTTCCACTGGTCCATATCAGCACTGGACACAATATTATTCTGAGCCCAAGATAGACCAGGGGGCCAGGGCCTGTCATATCTGTCCCTTAACCAAAGGATTCCCCTTGAGTAATTAACTTGGACTCTTCTGGATAGGACCTCCTCACCAGAATAGCATGCTCCAGACCCTGCAAGACATCAGTCCTTGTGTTCTGAAATTTTCTCTGTCCACAAACTTCCTCATCACCCCCATTTGTATCTGACTGCCTCCCATAACTGGTAATTTTGGGGGGTGCACTGTGTGAAGCTTCAAAGCCAATTCGCAAGTTCTTAAGCCCCCACCTCCCGTGGACTCTCAGGCCGACAGCCACAAGGAGTATGTGTGAACATACGAAGCTCACCCAAGGTGTGATACCTCTTGAGCTTCGCCACTTGCTAGATGTATAATCTTGGGAAATCATTCAACCTCTCACTCTCAGTTTGCTCATATGAAGAAGAAGAAGAAGAAGAAGAAGAAGAAGAAGAAGAAGAAGAAGAAGAAGAAGAAGAAGAAGAAGAAGAAGAAGAAGAAGAAGAAGAAGAAGA
>NW_004524603.1:18314667-18324843 GCF_000260255.1 Octodon degus | reverse complement strand
ATTCTGCAGTCCTTGGGAGACCACAAAACGTGCAAAGACACACCTCTAAAATAAGAGTAGAAGTGATAAGTGACCTAAGATAACAGAACACAACACAATAGTGTTACTGGTGTTCATACTCAGAAGAAATGCTTTCTAATGAGTATTGGACTCATTTGTATAAAACAAACTAAAAACTGTGTGCTGTAAAATTGCAACTCCTTGCCCATCAATAAGAGTCCTAATGTCACTGACCATGATAATAATGTCACTAGTAGTCAGGAAACATCTCACAGGCTCAACATGAGGATTCACCTCCTGGCCGCTGTTGGAAAACCAACCTGCAGGTACCAACTCAATGGTTATTTCAGCCCGGGGAGATGGCTCAGTGGAATAAGCACTTGCTCAGCAAGTTCAGGGGCCTGAGTTCAATCCCCGGGTCTGCCACAAAAACAAAAACAAAAACAAAAAATCAATGGTTATTTCAATGCTAAGAGTCCAAAGAACTAGGAGGACCCTAGCTGTGTGTCTGAGCCAGCAGCATTAAGAAACACCTTACCGTAGCTTCATTATTGCAGCTGCTAGCTCTTATTCCTATATGTGCGTGTCCCTCTTAGCTATATGAAGAGGTAACATCGAAGGGAGTGGAGCACAGAATTCTGAGTTGAGCTGCAGTTTAAATACCCGACTCTGCTTTCAGCATTTGATCACGCTTTTGACTATGACTAAAGCATCTGATTGATCTATGCCTCTATGCTACTTGTAAAATAGAAAATGTCACTTTTATGCAGCTGGAAGGGTTTTCTGGAAACCCAGTCTCTGTAGTCCAAGCAAGGATGGTATCAGGCAGTGAAAACTCAGAAAGTCAGCAGCTAGCCCCAACCAGAGCCCGTACCTACTCATTTCCAGTTGTTCTGTATTTTGCATACTCTCCTTGGCACCCTCCCTGTTTGGCTGTCATGCTCTCTTTAACACTGTCCCAGAGTATGACAGCTTTACAGAAATTGCTTATCGCTTTGGTTGTGAAGATGAGCTAATGGGAGCCTATTTTGAGAGTATACAAACTAAAAACTCAAAGGTAAACACAAAGAGCGTATTTCCAACTCAAAAGCAGACAACTAGGAGCCTGAGAACTGCTCTAGAGTTAGGCCAAAATGTTGATCATGTGGTTCCAAAATAATCCCCAGGAATTAAAGTTCAAAAAGCAAAACTAACAGTTAGAATGTGACACTAACCACACAAGTAT
Organism: Octodon degus; assembly: GCF_000260255.1. Classification (NCBI taxonomy): domain Eukaryota; kingdom Metazoa; phylum Chordata; class Mammalia; order Rodentia; family Octodontidae; genus Octodon; species Octodon degus. Next base: position 18,323,618 of record NW_004524603.1, on the reverse strand, counting down.
ACTCATAAAATGGCCCAGTTGGAGCGCTCAGCTAAGACTATAGTGTGACACCACTTTTTGTACATTTTCCCATCTCCCTTTCCCAAATTCCACCAGATTCCTACTCCAAAGATGAATTAAAAGTGGGGGGAAGGCCAGGGAGATAGCTGGGCAGTCTAAGCACCAGCATGGCAAGCACAAGGACCCAAGTTTGATCCCTGGTACCACATGTCATGCTGGCCCCACACGGATCCAGCCAGCAAAACTGGATGTGGTGGCGCACACCTGTAATCCCAGCACTGGGGACACTCAGAGAGGAGGATGACTACAAATCTGAGCTGTGTAGTGAGGCCTTATAGCAAATAAATAAATAAAAGATAGAAAAGCCTCAGGGGAAAAAAAGCACCAGTGCACTGTACAAAATCCAGTGCATAAGTGAATTTGATTTTTATGCTTAGCAGTAATGCTCAACTTTAAAATAATATTTCCCCCTTCAAATGCCCTAAACAACACCAAAGTCATTATCAAGTCAATTTTCAGAAAACCCTTCCAGCTGCATAGAAGTGAAATTTTCCATTTTACAAGTAGTATAGAGGCATAGATCAATCAGATGCTTTACTGATAGTCAAAAGCGTGATCAAATGCTGAAAGCAGCGTTGGGTATTTAAACTCCAGCTCAACTCAGAATTCTGTGCTCCACTCCCCTCTTAATGTTACCTCTTAATATAGCTACTGGGTACAGCCCACAGTTACACGCCTCCTCGCAGACGTTACACCAGATTACACCCCTCCACAAAGCTGTGTTCCCAGGCCCACCTCTTTTCACCCACAGAGAATCCAAGAAGTTCACACTACAGGGGGTCTTCGAGATCACCTAGGCCCGCCTCACATTTAGCCAGTGACCACGCATCTCTGCACCACCCGCCACAGCTCGCCGTCACCCAAAAGGCGGTGTGCGGACTGGAGGTGCAGCGAACACCCATCACCCATCCCAGTGCACTTGTCACCAGGGATAGATTCACGATGCTCACATAGTTGCCTTTATTCTGACTCTGAAAGGGGAGTGCCTTTGAAATAGGGATTGAGTTTCATTCAGTTCTGTCATCTTTGTGTCTAGCCTGGCAGCTTAGTACATTCTTGAGAATGTTAGAAGAAATGAGCTAAAGAGAAATAAAGAAAATGTGGAGGGTGCAACAGCCATAGAAGTTAAGTATGGTGCTCAAGACCACCAAATTGCTACGTAGAGGAGTCCTCAGTTGCCATGCTTTGTCAAACCAGGAGCCATGAGGCAACTGGTTGAGTCACCTATAGAACAGCACCAACCACAGGCCTTCTCTGTCTTCTTTCCACCAGTGCATGGTTTCTGGCTCCTCCTAAGCACAGCTCCTGTGCAGACAATTGCAAGTGAAAACAACTGAAAGAGGACCGAACTTTCCAGAACTATAGAAAAGCAGCTGATGAGGGCACTCAGGTGAACAATTAATGAGGGAGAATCACTCCCATGCAAACTAAATACCTAAGGGAAATGGACATGCTCCTTTATCTCAACTGCGCCTACTGTAACCATTTTCCCATCCCAAATCCCCCAAACTCTTAACCTTCTAGCACATCAATCCCAGGGGCAGTATCTCTAGGGGCCGTACATCTTTCTGGCTGTCTCTCGAATGCCTGGGAAAGCCTTAGACTGATCACAGCCTCTCCTACTTGTAAGAAAAGCCAGCCAGAAAAACCAGCCAAGAGATTAGCCAGCTGGCAGCAACTCAGGGGTGGGGCCGCAGAAGCTCAGACCAGCCTCCCAGAATGCATGGGCCTCCCCAGCCAGGAATTGGGCCCTGGCAACAAGAGAGGAATCTCCAGCTCCAGCCCACAGCAGCTGGCCTTCTGGGATAGTGTCCTTGCAATCCACCCTTCCTCTGGGGCCTGGGCCCTCCCTAGCAGCTGACAATTTGCACCTCATTAGCAAAAGCCTCTCCCCAGTGACAGTCCCTCAGAAATCTCAGACTGAGCACCTCATTGGTGCTAAATGAACTCTGGCTGTTTGGGGAGAAAGACATCTGAGCTGCTAGGAGAAGGACAAATCCCAGGGCTTCTCAGAAAACCAGAAAAGCGCGGGTTACTGAAGAGCCTGGCTTCCAGCAGAAAATAAAGGCCTCCGGTTAGTGGTTCTGAGCATCAAAGGAATATGGTGAAAGCGGGGTGATGACAGCAGGGTAAACGGTGACTGAGTCATCGCCACTGAACTGGGTCAGAATCCACTGGAAGTTATAGGCGGCACATCTTTCCCTTCATCACAGAGAAAGTTTAGAAAGATGAAAAATCCACAAAATACTTAAAAGTCATTTAGAAGTCAAACACACTAAAAAGTCACTGGCTCTTTAAAATGCCTACACAAATATGGGACGTTTTCGATTGTTGTTACTGAAGAAAGGAAAAGAATGAAGCTCTTAGTTCACCATGGTGAGGAGGACACACAGCTTGACTGCACATCTCTCCAGAAACTACCATCAAGAAGAGTGGTATGATGGCGTCTGTCTAGACGTCCCTCATGCAGCCAGGGGAGGGCTTCTAGAGTCTCTCTCTCTCTCTCTCTCTCTCTCTCTCTCTCTCTCTCTCTCTCTCTCTCTCTCCCCCCGCTTTGCACTTGTGACTTTTGCTGTCTTCTGCTGCCATGAACTCCTGCCCTCTGCCATGCGCCACTCTGCCTTGGAGTCAACTGATTATGGACTGAAACCTCCACGAACTATAAACTGAATAAACCTTCCCTTCCTTAATCCTGAACATTTTTGTTTGTCCTGGGAATAAGAGAAAGTAACCAACACACACGGCAAAGAAAAACACTACATAATGTCAGAAAAACAAGGATAACAGGAGAGATGACGGGCAAAGAGATCGCAACAAAATACCTGGGAGCTGGCTAGAGAAAACCGCAAGTTGTTTGTATGAAGGAGAATGAAGCAAAGCAGAAGGAGACAGAGTTACACCGTGCAGTTTTAGAAAAGGTCAGGAACTATAAGCAGGAGCAGGAGCTGAAGGTGGGCATGGAGAAAGGCCCAGAAGCAGGAAAACCTCTTCAGAGAGCACTTAGGCTCCCGTTCGGAGCAGTCTGCACCACTCCTATTACACACAGTCTAGCAACAGAACATTTAGACTCTACAATCGCTAGACCAGACAGGAAGTAGAAAACCCCAGCAGTGACTGGGATTGGAGCTTGAAACTCTCCGAAAGCAGAGAGAGCAGATGAAAGTCTACATATTAAATAATAAAAATGGGGCCTTGAAGAAAACAGGGAGCTGTAAACCTCTTAAAGGAAAACGGAGTATTCTTTTCTGTGAACAAAATGAACCTCTTCTTTAAGTCATGGGTGTTGGGTATTTTGTTCCAGAGACAAAAACGTAACTAAAATAAAAATGAAACTCACAAGTTGATTAATCTTCACTTATCTGCAGTGCCATTATCCAAAATTATATGCACCAGTAGTGAAACTATATTCTAGGGATGTCACTACCTTCTCAAAGCCCTGAGAAGTTCAGAAGGTTTTTACAGGGGCCATAGCTTAGCAGTCTAAGTGCCTCACTAGGCAAGTGCAAGGACCTGGGTTCAATCTCCTGTACCACATGCTGTGCTGACCCTGCTCCAGGTGTGCCAAGCTGGCCACCAATGTCAGGCATGGTGGCCAATGTCTGTAATCCCAGTGCTGGGGAGGCTGAGACAGGAGGATCACTACAAGTCCAAGCTACATAGTGAGACCCTGTACCAAATACATAAGTTTTTTTTAAAAAAAGGAGGTCTTTACATAATTCCAAGGCAGAAGGCATTCCTCACTCAGCATGCAGGCAAAAGCCATGCCGTGCATTTATGCAAGGCTATACAATTTACAACACACATACATTCCATCCAATTCCGATGACCACATGAGACAACAGGTATCTTCAGTCATATTTTTCACATGGGAACACTGGGGTTAGCAAGTGCCATACAGACAGCCAAATTGCACTTACACAAACATGTACCACGAACACACACACACAAAAAAAAAATACAGCATCCACAGTATTTTATAACATAAGGATAAATGAAGTACATACTTGTTTTGCATGTGTGTTTAGGCCTCTGTCCATCAATCGTAGTGAAGGGAACCCAATGTTTTAAACATTGATTATCAGCAAAGACAACTGTGGATCTCACTTGTTTCCACCTAAAAGAAAACTGGCTTCATTGAGTAACAGACAGAATATGCAGTTTTGCCTCTTAAGGCTTCCTACTGCTACACATTGTTGTGATCTGGCTCGATCATCTCTACATGAGTAACTGAATGCGACTGAAAAATATTTTCTCATCTTAACCCTTTCACTGCCTAGTTTGCAGACAGTGTCCCCAGGTCAGGGAGGTGACACATGCCTTTGGATCCAGGACACAGCATCACTATGGGTGGCCTGACACCATGATCACATTCCTGTCTGCGTGTTAACATTACTTTGATCTCAGAGTTGCTCACTCTTCTCGCCTACTTCTCTCTACTTTTCCATTTATATGAGAAAATGATCACTTGCCAAAGCGCAGAGTGGGAGCCCGCTCTCAGGCCTGGCAAGGCGATGTCCGTAATGTGCAGAATAAGCTGGGTGGCATCCTAAGCCTGCTAGAACAGGCATGAAAGCCAGAGGACAGAATCGGTCACACGAGCTTTCCCCTGTGGTGCTACACTCCATTTACTGAAGATTAGGCTGGAAAAGAGCGTGCGATTTTTGGTTGAAAGCAAGGCTTTCTTTGCTGCAAAATTATCTGTATTTCCATTAACTGGTCCAGTCAATCTCTGTTCACATAACAGTGTAGGGCAGTAATGCAGCCCTTTGACAGTGAACACATTTAAGCTGCTCAGCTACAATTTTCTAATCAATTCAGAACAACAATTCCCCATTCATTTGTTCAGTAGTTTCAAAATTAGAATTGGAGAGTGGGGGGGGGGGGGTCAAAACTATAAAGTTCATTTAAAACTATCCCAGTGATATCATTTGGGAAGTTTTCCCAACTAGTTTATTTTGAGAGAAAATCTTCAGTTCGGCAGCAAACCATATTCCCAAATTTTTTGTATGTACTTGTTTAGAATTTATTTATTTATTTATTTATTTATTTATTTATTTATTGGCAGAACCAGGGATTGAACTCAGGCCCTTACACTTGCCAGGCAAGCCCTTATTCTACCGAGCTATCTCCCCAGCCCTTGTTTAGAATTTAGAACAATGTTATTTGGCTCAAAAATGAATGAATGATGTCAACTTCAAATACCATTTATTATACGATCTGCTGTAAAATAGAGTCTGAGGCCTTCTCATTGCTGAGTGTCTCCTGAACTCACGTCTGAGTGTGGAGGGTTGCAACCACCCCACTCCTCGCACAAGCACGATGATCAGAGTTCACCTCTCTTGGCAGCTATGGCCGCAGTAGAGAGAATGACGACAGCTTCGCCCTTCATGGTCAGGAAGAATGGAGGCTCTTTGTACCGCGCGTGGCTGGAGGACCACTTCTGAAGCCATGGCTCTTAAAGCACTAACAATGGTTCCAAAAGCAGGGGAACTAGCTGTGACTTCAGGGAAAACAAGGTCTTCCCCATCTGTGAGCAGGGAGTACCCCCTCTCCACTGGGGACCTCCAGGGGGCTCCCTACTAAAATACAAAATCCAGAGTCTTCTGATAGCATTCAAGTTCTTCCACAGTGAGCCTTTATCTTCCCTCCCCTGCCTTATGTCATTGTGCTCAGAAAGCAATGAGTCCCCAGTTCACATGGCTGTATAAATGTGGCATACACTTCCACCACCATGCCATTCCTCATGAGTCCTGCTTCCTGGATGTTAACCGTACCATTCTTCTACCGCTGCTGTCTCCTCCTGCTGAAATCCTACCAAGTCTTCAAAGTCACTGCTTTAAGAAGTCCTCTCCCAGGCCAGGGATAGAGCTCACTGGCATGAGCACCTGCCTGGCAACCTTTGCCTGCTGTCCTACCTCCTTTGTTCAGTCTGCTGATACCTAACAGGTATAAAGGAGCTATAACTCCGAGCAGAAGTCCTTTAATGTGTAGATTTCTAGGTTACGATTTGGAAATGTTCTATTTTGAAGAATTTTCTAAAGAGATTAGAACCCAATGGACTTTGTTCCAAAGTTCTATTTCCAGTTTGGAATTGAGAACCTGAAATTAGAGCCTCAAGTTCTCCAGTGAATCCATGACATAAATCAGTCCTTCAATTCTCATCTCTATCTCTTTCTTCCTTGAAGCTACCTTTAGTCCTCATCTGCCCAGATCTGGGCCGGTGCTCACCCCTGAATGCCCTCTGTACTTATCACCCTGCTCTGTAGTATAGCAGGGCAGTTTCCCACCTGTTTCCCTCCCTACACCATAAAGTCCTGAATACACAGATTTGAATTTCTTCCTTCTTTCTAACACTTAGCATAGTGTTTCATACACAGTGGTTAATACATTTTAAATTGGCTTCTCTAATAAGTTACAAGAGGCACAAAACTTTTAAGGTACAAACCATATATTGTTCAACTCTGGAATGCTCACTAAGGCTTGGAGCTGCTTTGCACAAATAATAAGCCAGTGTTCTGCAACTGTTCTTGTAAAACAGGCAAGCTTTTATCTAGAGGGCCTCTCAGGCTCTAAGACATAGGTGAGAAAAAACCACTGCTCTCCTCCCATTGATCTTTCTAAGTACTCCCCCCCCCCAGTTTTCAACATTGAAACTTCAAAGGAAGCACTCCCTACGTGAAGCACCTCGGAGGCCATCGAGATTCCTGCATTTCATTTCTCATCTTCTAAAGTTCCTCGCCTCTCCCGTTGCTCATCATCCTCACAAATTATCTTACTCCCTTCAGCAGAGGACGCACGTTCCTCGCGTTATTTTTAGAACACCCATGTGCAGCCCCGGCGGTGCAAAGCACGGAGAAAATCTGCACAGACGCATGAAGGTTCTCCCAGGGCCTCTGCTCTGTCCTTGAAATTCTTTCCCAGTATCCTCAGGTCCTTCTCTAGGCACCAGAAGAGCCACATGAATGGTTTAAGTTCATGCGTTCACTTCCCTACCTCCCTCATGTACTTATGATAAATATGTATTGAATGTGATAGGGCCTAATGTTAAGAACAAAACTTGGAGTCATTGAAAACCCATTTCTGTGATACATTTAAGCTGAGGCTGTAAGTTCACATAAGTCCACACTGTAGGTCTGCAGCACCCCCAGCCCCTTGTCCAAATCTGAGGAATCCACTGAGGGAAAAGCAGTCCCCTTCCTTCCCCACCCTTCATTCCAAACACCATGAAACCCACCACAGACTATTTTAGAGGCAAACTTCGCAACCCACCTGGAAGCTATGGAAATGTTTTCTCTTCTGCCTAGAGCTCTTTATGTTTGGCAGTGTAGAGGAAAGTACAGTTTACAAAGGAAAGAGAAGATGCACACACATGCGCGCTCACACACACACACACACACACACACACACACACACACACCCTCAACATTAGGAACAACCTCGCTGCTCCTCCCTGCTGCTGTGAGCAGAGGAGGGCTACATGGCAGGAAACACAGGGGACACTAAGAGTACCTTCCCTCATCCTCCCGTCTAAAATGCTCTCTCCTTTCTAAACTTCTACAGCTTGAACTTTTGGCTAGGGCCCTGGAAATCTGAATTCAACAGCTCTATCATTCCAGGCCATCATTCAGGGGTGGCTAGCTACAGGTCTCTGCAGTTTGGATGAATTAGCATCTTGACACATCCCTCATTGCACAACGATGAGCTAAACTTTCCTCGGTGATACAAACGCTCCATACCTGTGCTGCCTGGAATGACAGCTACCAGCCACATGTGACCTTTAAGCACAAAATAGTGTGGCTGACTATTAAGTACTGTTAATGTGACTGAAAAAAATAGATTTTTCTTTTTTTTTTTAACTAGCCTTGATAGGCACAGAGGACCAGAGAGACTCTGTAGACCCTATAGAGCACAGCCCTGGTACCTGAACTGGGAAACTGCTGCCATCTGCACAAACTAAGTCAACTTTATAACCACCATGTACAGGTCTAGCCAAAGAACACTAGGTTGCTTGATCAGCTCTGTGTCAACCAAAACCTCTCAGATGAAGAGTGAAAGCCAGTCTTGCAAGAGTTGACTATTGTCATTTCTCTATGAGCAATAGGGCCAAGAGGGGAAGGAGACAGGGAAGCATAAATCTGAGATGCAGAGATAACTGTAATTAGTAATGAAGAAAACCTGTCCTTCTTAATTAAGAGGCGAGAAATAGGAGAGGGACAGATGGACAATAAAAGAGAGGTACGGATCTTGAACATTCTAGAAGTGTTGGCATCTGCAATAAATACGAAACATGCCAATTAAACAATTAGCCAAACTGAAACGACAAATTTTAAGTGACATTGCTGCAACCTAAGCAAAACTTCAGGAATGTGGTGTGCAATTTGTTGAATCAGCCGTCTGGCCGTTGGGATTTTGGAATGAGTTTCACAGCCACTGGCTGGCCCCCGTTCTACTCCATGTGTGCAACCAGTGGACACAGCAAGGAAACTGAGTCCTCAGAACCACGCTGAAAGCAGGTGCACACTGTGGGGACACCAGAGGACCGAGAGGAGGACAAGGGGGACACCGTCGGGAATCCAGGCTCCTACACACTCAGGCCCGGCTCTAGACTGGCTGAGCTCTAGTAAGGGCAGGCTTAGGCAAATTTGTCACCCAAACTTGACCTGTTTCTAATTAGAACAAAGACGCTCTGCGCTCAGATAGTAGCCTTCGTTAGATCACATTTTTAATTCAGTGGTTCTTTTATGAAGAAAAACACGGATAAAGCAAGTGCTCTGTGTCCCACTAGGGAGAGCCAGAAAAGTGAAGGTGAGGGCCAGTGACATAGCTCCACAGACTAAGTGTGTGCTTAGGCAAGCACAGGGACCAGGGTTCAATCCCCAGCACCACATGCT
>NW_004524603.1:18313457-18314567 GCF_000260255.1 Octodon degus | reverse complement strand
GAGGTGAGGCTGGGCAAGGTGCCTTCAACAACCCAAGCCACATTGCAAAATGTAAGGAAGGGCTCATCAACCCTGGAGTTGTGGGCATTTAGGAGAGAATATTTTCAGCTTGACCGCTGAGCTCTTACAGTCTGGTTTTCACTATTGCCCTGACCTCTAACCACTAGATGCAGCAGCATCCAGGAGTTGAGCCAAAATCTCCCTCAGTGATAACACTGAGGGCTGGCGAGATAGCTCAGCAGACTAAGGCACCTGCTTAAGCAAGTGCAGGGACTGCTGTTTGATCCCTGGCACCACATGCCACACCAGCTCTGCCCCCAGCCATGCTGAGCCAGCCCCAGAGCCTGGGCAAAGTGGCGCACATCTGTCATGCCAGCGCTGGGAAAGCTGAAAACAGGACAATCACTACGAGTCTGAGCTGTGTAGTGGGACCCTGTAACAACCAAATACAATTAAAAAAAGATCATTTAAATAATCATATTGTTACCATTCTGGTTTCATTTCTTGACCCAATTCATCACTTTATGTTCCTGGGTTGCTCATTTGTTTTTATCCTCTCTACAGCCACGCTTTTACTCACATTGAGTGACCTCTCAGCCTCTGGAGAAGACCGTCTCATCCTACACCAACCCCACACTCACTCTTCATTCAGCATTCAGTGCCTCACTGTTCACCATCGTCTATATTTGATGTCTAAAGCACACACAGCAGACCCTTAATAAATGTGGAACAAATTAATCACTCTGGCCTCAAGGATTCTGCAGTCCTTGGGAGACCACAAAACGTGCAAAGACACACCTCTAAAATAAGAGTAGAAGTGATAAGTGACCTAAGATAACAGAACACAACACAATAGTGTTACTGGTGTTCATACTCAGAAGAAATGCTTTCTAATGAGTATTGGACTCATTTGTATAAAACAAACTAAAAACTGTGTGCTGTAAAATTGCAACTCCTTGCCCATCAATAAGAGTCCTAATGTCACTGACCATGATAATAATGTCACTAGTAGTCAGGAAACATCTCACAGGCTCAACATGAGGATTCACCTCCTGGCCGCTGTTGGAAAACCAACCTGCAGGTACCAACTCAATGGTTATTTCAGCCCGG
>NW_004524603.1:18292903-18301497 GCF_000260255.1 Octodon degus | reverse complement strand
TGGGATGCTGTAAACAGGAGAATCACTATGAATCCAATCTACACACTGAGACCCTATAGACCCTATGGACCCTGTAGACCCTGTCCTAAATACAAAAAAAAAAAAAAAAAGAAGACAGCTGGTCTATAGCTATGGGCTATGTGACTTCAAATCTTTAAAGATCTATCCTATAGGAAAGGAGCAAAGTCTAATCAGGAATGCTCCCACAGAAGAAAATACATCATACAAGTGGGTAAAACTTAAAGAGGTCAAACTAGAACATGACATGGAAGAAACAGGGCCCAATGAGAGTAAATGTGGGCCAGCGGTGGCTGTGGTCATCAACTATTAGATCTTTGACTGGAAGAAAAGTCTCTCACCTCCTGAAGACGTAGATTCCTCACCATTCACAGGGAGATAACTCAGAGAAGTTTTGATAATTAAATAAGAAAACAAAAGGAAACACAAAATTAGCCAATCCACAGTAAATGTTCACTCAGTGACAATTTCACTGTCCTCTAATAAAAAACCCCTAGAAGAACTGATCAATGCTCTGATGATCTCCCTAGAACAGCTCTCTGGCATTGAGAGCACTCACCAGGAGAAGTCACCTGGCCATACACTAAAGACTTTTTTTTTCCAGTTAAATTTTATTTTTAGTTGCAGGCAACAGAAACCAATCTTGGTTAATTTCAGCATAAATGAAATTTATGGCAAAGATTTTTGGGTTGGTTGAAATTCAATGGAGAAACTAGTTTTCCATGCTGGGAATAAAGGCAGGCACCCGAGTGGCAGGAAGTGTCCTACCAGAGAACTCTAACAGATAAGAGCAAATGGGCAGTCTTTTTGCCCATATGAGGGTCCGAGGCTAGGGTCCTAGGCAAAAAGAATCCAGTTGTGCAAGCCTAGGCTGCACACTGGTCCTAAGAGGATGTCGAGGTAGTGAGAGAAAGACTCTCCCATCTAACTCCTCAACAGCCTCCAAAGTTCTTCCTGAGTTGCATTGTGGAAGCCTAGCTACCTTGATGTTCAGTCCCACAAGGCCACATATGACTGCGTAATGGTGCTCATAAAAAGGAAAAAGAGTTCTGCATTTATACTGGAAGAGCATAGAGTAATACTGAAGTACACACTAGCTGGAATGCTTGGGAAGTCCCATTCTGACTCTGTGGCCGGCTGATGTGTTATTTTGGTCTCAGTTTCCTCTTCTGTAAAGCTACAGATGGTAAAAGTATCTACCTCATAAAACTGCTGTAAGAAACAACAAAAATTATCCACACAAAGCACGTAGCATAGTCTCTGGCACATAGTAGGGCCTCGATAAGTACTACTGCTATTGTCACAAATAATGCTGATGTGGACCACTGAGCATCTCCGAGATCCACTTCTCCTTCTCTGTGGTTCCATGCCAGGGAGTTCTTGATTTTAATCCTTTGCTCCTGAACCCTTTCTGACTTGATTACCCCACGTAGATAACGGGTTCCTATAACACCAGAGCTTCTGCACAAGAGCTGTTTGGAGCTAATGGTAAAGGTGCACAGCGAAACGTATGAAAGGCATTAACTGCTGGAGAGACTAAAAAAGACCATATTAATGAATCCAATTGCACTGTGGGAATAACGATTCACCATTAGCACATTCAGCCACATATATTGGTCCTTCTGAACATTACTTTTGAGTTCCCGGAAGAAGTACTTTGCTTTAGATGCGAGACGGTCCTACTAGAAATAACAGACCAGCTTCCAAGCATCCCAGCTGCTCCTGGAAAGACACTTTTCTCTCAAATGGCTTGGGGGTTGGGGTGGGGACAGGGGGAAGGCATCCTCAGACAGAAACTAAGTTTACTCCCATCACAACTGCCATGAAGCAGTTCTCTGTAGAAAATGTACTCGTCCAGTATGTTTGCTAACTGTTTGGCAAGTCATGGCAGAGATGTGCAAAGTCTAAGGGGATAGGGCCAAGTGCTTCTACACCCAGTCCTGCAGTCTCCGGAAGTGGTCAGGGGGACCACTACACCAAAACACACCCCGATCATGCTGAATCTTGATATCCCCCTCTCACAGACCTGCCTATCAGGACATCAAATACAGGTCTGCGCCTATACACACATACTCTTCTTTCTGGCGAAACAAGTCCACGACTCACATTAGCATTGTACAGTATTTGCCTTATTTTCATTGCAAATAGCCTTCAGTTACCAGCAAAATCTCAACACAACAAAATCCTGGCTACTGTCTAACTCTATGGCTGCAATACAGTTTGGTTCTCTATCAAATTACTTCCAACAACTCAGAATTTTAAATCATCCAGAGCATTCCATGGAGCTGGTATCAGCAGGTGCCAAATAGGACCTTACAACATACCCGTCTGTCAGCCGCACACCCTGGAGATACTTCCAAAGGCTTGAGCCTGCAGGTAGCCTGAGCTTGCCACCCAGCAGGAACCTCCTGCAGAACTTGCACATCTGGGCAGTAGGTGATCAGCCCTACAAATATGTTGAGGTGGCGGCTGCTTCTCCTCAAGTCACTGAGCCACAGGAACGCACGCTCTACGGAGACCTGAGGCGCAGCTGCTATAAAAATGAAATGGTATTCTTGGAATACCTATGTCATTCCTTGAGCTGAATCTCCTTTACAGTGAAATGGCTGCTGCTTAGCAACTAATGCAAAGAAGCTCCTGCGTGTATCCCTTCCCCTCCCTTTTAATTTTCCCCAGTATTAAACACAGCCCGGCGTGCTGCGGCTTCCTGACTCCCCGGGCACGGGAAGGCTGCGAGGACGATAACGAGGTCATCCTCCTTGTCACCGCCATATGGATTCAGGGTGCCAGCTGGTGACCGAGTCTCACTTTGCCTACTGTGATTAACCACAGAGATAAATTCAGGCAAATAAAAGTAAGGGGAGGAAGACACTCCTATTTTCCCATCGGTGGATAGGTAGAGACAGTGCTCGCAAACGACAACACATGGGACGTCAGATCCAACACCTGTCCTGAGCCGGGTTTCACTGCCACGTGGCCTTGGGGAAGTCATGTGGCTTCTGTGGCCTTTCCAGCATACAATGGCTATGAAAACGACGTGGAGTTGCCGGAGTTTGTTTTGAGGATAAATCAGATCACTTAAGTGAAAGCAGCTTATAAACACTAAGCCTCAAAACACCATGCACATTTTTATTAAGTACCTAAATTTAGTCAGTATTAACATGTCAAGAAATCTCCAGAAATTGGCCATTTTTTTTAAAAGGCCCTCAGATTTTGTTATAAGTAACTCTATACTGGCTCATAGAAAGCTTCTGTTTTAATCTTTAAATAGCCTTGATGTTTATTTTTGAGCTAGAGATTTATTTTCCTAAGAAATTCTGGAGGGTTTCTTCCAATGTGAAAGAATGACTCAGGTTTTTGAAATGTGCTTTTGGAACTTTCTAGGGGTCCATAGCTGTACACACAAAAATATAAATGCTGAGGATGATATTACAGACAAATGAATACTGCAAAAGCTTCCAGTTTAAACAGGTCCACTAGTTAAAGATAAAAGACACACCTCATCTAGACACATTTTTGTATAGTCAGGTGTGGTGGCACACATCTGTAATTCCAGCACTTGGGAGGCTGAGGCAGGAGGATCGTTAGGAGTTCAAGACCAGCCTGGACTACAACGTGAGCTCAAGGCCAGCCTGAACTGCATAGCGAAACCCTGTACCAAAAAAGACAAAAATAAATAAGTAAATTAATTAATTTTAAGAAAAGTTTTCTTAATCAAATGATGTGGACTATACCATTTCATCCACATAATCTATGCATACATTTGGTCCTATCTTTGGTACAGATCCTGGTCCATACAAACATTCATCTCATTTCATGTTCCTACTAATTCCAAGTCATGGCTGGGGAGATAGCTCAGTAGAATAAGCACTTGGCTTTCAAGCTCAAAGGCCTGAGTTCAATCCCTGGTTCGCAAAAAAAGAATATGTAAACTAGACATTACATGTTACTAATTCCAAGTCACAAAGTCTTGTCCAGGAGGTGGAATTTAAAGGAAGCTGAGCCAGGCTATAATCCTTGCAATTATTTTCTGTCCCTGGGAGGCGATTTATTTCCTAATCCCATGCAAAGGAAAATTCACATTGTTTTAACAACAACTGTGGGAAGCTCAGTCAGTGCTGGGTCTCTACATGTGACAGCACACGTAGCTCTTCAGCCCTCATCTTACATGTGGGCAAGAAAAGAATTATGCTCTTGCCTGTCGATCTCCATCAAGGCATGCTTCCGTATGACTCCTCACTAGGCCCACTAATGTATGAAATGTTTGCACCTCTCCCCTCAAAGGCTTCGGTCTAATAAGCCACTAGATCATGAGAATAGGACTACTCACACACAGAAAATGGAAAAGAGTGAAGGAAGAACCAGAGTGAAAAGCTGTATTAGGGAAGCAAAATTCAATAAGTAATTTGCAAATACAGATACGTGTCACAGTCTGCCACTGAACTAGCTGCATGACCTCGGGCAAGTTGTTTAAACTGTAAGCATCAATGTCCATTGCCCTAAAATAGGAATGACAATAGCTCCTGCAAAACGGAGAACTCAATGAAAAACACTGTATAAAATGTTTAACATCTCTGGATAGACTGCACGCATGTGTTAAAATAAAAACTAGTGATGATTAATATTCGTAAGTAGGAAGGTAAGTCGTTAATAGTTGCTGTCAGTATTTGAACCAGGAAAAGCGAAAAGCTTTTCCTTTCGCTGAGCTGTATTTTGTAAAATGTCTGGAAGTTCATGGGCTGCCTTTGCTACCTCAGAGAATATCAGTCTACCAGAAGATGCTAGGAAGGCTAAGAATGTGACGCCTGTGGCTTCCTGGGTTGTGGGGAGGGAAAAGAGACAGCGTAGACATGCTAGGCACTGTATGTCTGTCTTCCGGGCCCAATTTATGCTTTGAAACCCTAAGCCCCAGGTTGATGAGAGTAGGAGGTGCAACACCTCTGGAAGGTGATTGAGTCTTGATAGGTGGCAGCCTTGTCAAGGAGAGCCATGCCATTCAAAGAAGAGGCACAGAGAGGGCTCTTCCTAGTCATCTCTAGTACTTTCTGCCACATGAAGGCACAGCAAGAAGGCCACCATTCACAACCCAGAAGAGAGTCCTCTCTGTAACCTCACCAGCCCAGAGGCCGAACTCCAGAGCTGTGAGAGATTGTTACCTGCTGTTTGCCACATTGACAATACTCTGTCACAGCAACCCAGACAGACAGGACGGCTGAGAAGGCCACACTTGTACGGTTGTTCACGCTGTCAGGGAAGACCCAGGTCTAAACCCTCTGAGGCTCACCATTTTCTACTTCCCAACTAACTTGAAATGCAAAGGACAGAGTTTCAACTACAGAGAAGCAGAACTCTGCCACTGCTCAGTCTGTTCAGAATCTGTTTTAAATTAGGCTCTTCCCTCAAAAGCCTCTGTAGGGAATGCGCTCTGTCTGAGAGGGATTGCCTCAAACCCTGTCACATACAATGATGCAATCCTTTTAGCCTGAGGAATTTTCCAGAAATTTGACTCTATATGTTGCATAGAACCCTTTCCAAAAAATTTCAAAATTAAAAAAAGAACCCGTTCCAAATGCTTCCACGGAAACCTATATAAAGCTCTTTTATTTTTAAACAAATTGCTAATCTTTTTAGAATAAAAATTAATTTTTCCATAGAAGTCTGAAATCTTGTTCATGTACAAAGGGGGAACATGTTTTTATATATGCTTCAGCCCTTTCAAGAAGAATATTTGCTGGCTATTTCCTAAAAATCTACATGATACATAAAAGTAACCAAATTTATCTTTGCCTTTTGAGGAGAGAAAAAAATAAGAAACACCATGGGATTCACTCCCTTCAGGATTTATTTCATAGTTAAGAGCCAGTTTTACTTATTCAACATGTTACAGTCATCTACAGTTTTAAAAATAAATTCTGCCACTTGGCCTGATTGAGCCAAGTGATGGACCATCCCAGATGATGAACCTCCCATTTCTGAAATAATCCAGGGCAGGTAGCATCTCAGAAGTTTGTTTTCACTGACTGCTGGCACAGCCCTTTGTACGCAATGTGGACAAGACCAGGACAGGCCAGAGAAGAGGTAACCTCTGTCCAGCATCACAGGTGACAGAAACTCGATTTGTAGCACCTCCGTCTGCTCGCTTCCTCCTCCTCCCAGCACAGAGCAGCCACCACCCCTCTCAGCACCTCACACCCATCCAGGTTCTTGTCCTCAGGACACCAGCATGGCCTCTGGGGCTGCTACTCGGGCCCTCCGCAAGCGGACTGTGTCTGTGTTCTCTGCCCTCTCCCTGCCCGCTCCAATTTCCAGAGCTCTCAGCAACAGTGTCCTCCACTCCCCATCCCTTAGCACGAACAGCTTATGTGGGAATAAGTTACAAAAGTCCACATTCTGTCCATCCACAGACATCCAAACCTGTAGACTGAATTCCTCCCAGATAAGCCCATCTTATTTTTGTATTGCCTGAGTAGTTTTACCACACACTGCTGATATTTGACTGGGGTACAATATTTTGAACAATAGTAAACAAACCTTCTCTTTACCTGGACTTACAAACAGATAATACTGCTTTAAGAAGCACAGGCTGGCATTTGCTTTGTGACAGTGAGAGCAGGCATTACAAATGTCTACCCTTTTCAACTTCAAATAACCCCACCAGGTGTGTATATGAGAAAGGACAGTGTCCCACTCCACAGAAGGACGCACTGCCAACAGAAGGACACACCGCCAACGGAGGTAAAGATTCAAACCTAGAGTACGAGGCTCCTTACAGAGCACCTCATCACTACTCTACTTTTTTCCGCATTGTTGAAGGGTAAGAACAGTGAGGCTTTAATGTCACTATTAACATCATTGGATTGTAAACTATGAATATTTCCCTCTAAATCCAGCAAAAGCCACACTCCTGATGCAGTCGAAACCAGAATTGGTGCTTCACCAGAAAACTATTTGTGATCCTGAAAATCTAAAGGCAGATATCCATTTGAGCAAAATACAGGAAGGTTAGATGCCAACAGAAGATCTGCAGAAATCCTTGTCAGAGAGCTGCTGCCTTTAGGAAAAAAAAAAAAAAAAGTTTGCTCCATTTCAAGAGCTCACAAAACTCAGGCTGAAAGAAAACAACATTAAAATTCCTTTGAAGAGACTTCTCTTCCCACTTTCTCCCAGCCACCGCCCCACCCCTGATTTCAGCACACACCTGATGATTTAATTTCTTCCCCCAAATGACCCAAGCAGTGTTTGTGCCACCTGTCTTCAGGCACTGTAAATTTTGAAAAACCCACCAGCCATTCTTCAAGGGTATCGTAGGTTACATGAATAAAAGTAGCTGTCACTTTTTCAAAGACTTTATTACATTAAGTGAGCAAAAAACGGAGCAAAAGCTTAAAGCCATGAAGCGGATGCGTGCATTTTTTTTCCAAGTAACTTGTCCATCTAAGTCAATCAGATGACCCGGAAGAAGGGAGCAAATAGAGGCACACACAGCAGAGAAACCACGGGCTGGCGGGACCCACAGTCCAGCCCATCCCAGGAATGCAGGAAACCTTCTCCCTTCATGGTTAAGTTTTGGATACTGAAGAAACATCCACCAAAAATTCCCTGAGGAGAAAATCAATGCTGCCCCTTGGACAGCGATGAGACAGATAGAGAGAAAACTAGAGAGCCAATTAGTGCCCCTCAGAAGGCAAATTAAGGCCTTTTCTGTGACAAGCTACAAATAGATGGTTAAGCAGGAGCTTCTACCGCCCTGCTCCAGCCTCCGACAGCTGGCTGAGTGGCCGGTGCTCAAACAGGAAGCTGCCAATAGACAGGGTCCTGCGCTGCTGGCCAGAGAATGGGTGAGACAGAGGTAGATACTTCTTTTAGGAGAAAGAAAAGGTATCCATTGAGATGGACCCCACACGAACAACAGTAGCACTATATTTAAAGACACAATGAAATGCACTCACTCAACAAATATTTATTCAAAACTTACTGAGCAAGAAGAACAAGATCGAGAGATTCAAGTGTTAAAGCACGCTTCCTGTATCCAAGGAGCTACCAACTCAGCACAGGGAAGAACAATGGCAAAAGTTATTACGCGAAACCTCTACAGAGTTCAGTGCTGAGAAAGTTACTCTACAGAAAGTGACTTATTCAATGACTATAACAAGCTTCCAAGACAGACAGACATTGCTGATATCTTTATGATGAATATTCAGAGACTCAAAGAGCTTATAGTAATTGCCCCAGATCACATGGGTTTTTCCAGCTTTGAACTCTAGTCTCATTTCTACAACAGAAAATGAAAACTCAGGCTGGCCGAATAGCTCCAAGAATTAAAGAGCCTGAAAGTAGGTGCAGGGGCCAGGAGTTAGATCCCCAGGCCTGCCTTGCTGGACCCACCCCCAGGGTGCACTGAGATAGCAATTGAGACTGGGCATGGTGGTGTGTGCTTGTAATCCCAGCTCTTGGGAGGCTGTGAACAGGCGGATCACTATGAGTCCGATCTAGTAGTGAGATCCTGAACACCCTGTAGACCCTTCCCTAAAATACAAGGAAGGAAGGAAGGAAGGAAGGAAGGAAGGAAGGAAGGA
>NW_004524603.1:18286731-18292803 GCF_000260255.1 Octodon degus | reverse complement strand
AGAGAGAGAGAAAGAAAGAAAGAAAGAAAGAAAGAAAGAAAGAAAGAAAGAAAGAAAGAAAATGAAAACTTGGTCCTAACAAATTAAGTTGTTCAGAGGCCTCACAGGAGGATGGGAGAGGACAACCCCATGGCACAGGAGGCAGACTCTGTGGAGCTTCCTCCTAGCGAGGGGCTGCCTGGCATTCAAGCCAGAGATAACCCCCGCATACCTCTTAAGCAAACAGATGTAATTTGGGGGTTTATTTCTTTAATCTTCCACATTACAACAGTTTCCTATGCCTTGTAATAGGTTCCTACCAACTGAAAAATTAGAAGTGGGTCCAATTTTATAGCTCTTTGGGGAAAATTCAATTGTAAAATGGGCGGGGGGAGCCTAATGGTTTAGATCTGGCTTTGCTTATGACCTTCCTGCCCATGATTCATGATAAGAAAAGCTCCCACGCCACCATTCATCGGCAGTAACTACTGTTCTAGAAACTACAGTTACAGGGTCTGAGAAGAAAACTTAGTCTCCATAGGATCACTGTTACCAGTGCAACCCTGTGTATGGAGCAAATACCGCAGCCCGAAGCACAAAGATCAATTCTCCAGATGCTCCTGGTTCTCCGACATATGAGGCGCACTTTGCGGTGGGATGGGAAGCGCACAGCCCAGATCACAGCCGAGAAGAATGGAGAGGTGCAGCCAGGTTGGCACTCACTGGGAGTCCTCATTTTCCCAGATTAGAAAGTGAACTGTTGGAAAGAGGCAGCTCTAATCTAATTTAATTTGGCCCCATGAGGCAGTGTTCTTGTTGCCACAACAGAACTGAATGCCAGCAAAGGTCTCTTCGCTTCTCATCACGGAGCTTGGGGCTCTGATTGCCATGCAAAACCCATGTCTCGAATCGGTCAGAGCAGGGCAGACCCCGGACAGAGGCGAAGCTGAAATCTCACCCCATAGGTCCTGAGGGCGTCGACCCTGAGTCCCTAAGTAATTAATGAAGAAGGAAACGTTAAATTAGAACCAAAGTTGTGGTCGGATCCTGACATCTCCAAATAGCTGAAGAATGTGTGAAGTATAGATAAAAACATAAAATGAAAATGATTTAATAAGGACAAATACTGCATATTCAGGAGAGGAAAACAACCCCCATGTATTATTGATTCCAATACGGGGAAGAAAAATGCATGGGCTATCCTACTTGGCCTCAGTTCTCTTTCTTGTAATAACACCACATCGTGCAGGACAAAACATAAAATAGAAATATCGTCAGCCTTCTACGGCTGTGAGCTCTGTATATGTGAATTCAAACAACCATAAGTTCAAAGTCATCAGGAAAAAAATAATTGCCTCTGTCATAAGTATATCCAGACTTTTCTTGTTAATACTTCCTTAACAGTACAGCCTTGCAACTATGTACACAGCACTTTTTGAGACAGGGTTCCCTATGTAGTGCAGGCTGGATTTGAATTCACTGTGTAGCCCAAAATGGCCTCAAACTTGAGGTCATCCTCCTGCCTCAACTTCTCCAGTGCTGGAATTATAGGCCAGCGCCACCATGCCCAGCTTACATGCCATTTAGATTCTATTAGGTCATATAAGTAATCTAGGGATGATATAAAGCTTGAGAGAGACTATGCCTACGTTATATATAAGCACTACACCATTTTATATAAGAGACTTGAATATCAGCAGATTTTGACATCTGCTTGGTGTCCTGGGCCCATTTCCTCTGGACCTGGAGGGATGACTGTGCTACTTTCTTATCATCAATTTACAAAGAATCAAAGATCCTTTGCTAACCCCTAGGAACTGTAAGATTCCTTACTAATACTTCTGTGTCATACTACAAATGTCCCTCAGGAAACATCCAAGCCTTGAACGGTGGTGTGTGCCTATAGCCTCAGAGCACAGTGTAGTGAAGGAAGAGGACCACAAAGAATTCTACACATGGGACCGGGGAGATGGTTCAGTGGAATAAGCACTTCCCCGGCAAGCACAAGGGCCTGAGTTCAATCCCTGGCTCTGAAAAAAATTCTATGGAGGGGGTTTAAGGCCAACCTGAACCACATACATAGCAAGATCCTGTCTCAAATAAGTAAGTCAATAAAAGATAAGAAATTATCATCCTGGTTTACAAGTGGAAAATGTGAAGCAGGAGCATCAATAGCTCATACGCAATAGTAACTGCCCAAGCCTCCTCACAGCAAAATCACACTTCACTTCTCCCTGTGCACTGCCTGAGGAGAAGCGCACAGAGCAGCTCCTCACTGGACCTAAGTCCCCCTAAACAACATCTGCAGAAAAATCCTCAAAGGCACATACGTCTCTAAGATGGATGTCTTCATAAAGACAGCAAATATAGGGGGCTGGGGAGATGGCTCATTGGAATAAGCACTTCCCTGGCAAGTGCAAGGGCCTGAGTTCAATCCCTGGTTCTATAAAGAAATAAAGAAATAAGGAAATAAATAAATAAATAAACAAATTCATGAAATAACAGAGGTGTTCCTTAAAGTCCTACCACCAAAAAGTTGTAGCCCAAAGAAGGAAGTAAAGAAGAGCTCGTCTCGACAATACTGAGCCAGGGTAGAATGTGGAGAAGGCAAAAGAACAGCTCACACTGCGCTCACACACAAGGGCCAGTAGAAAGAGTAGAGCTCTGAAGTAAGCGAGGAAGCAGCACATTGCGGTCTGAAGAGAAAGCCCATGAGCGTCCAATCTGCAACTAAATTCTATGCCCTGTCCAAGGCCTATGCTTCAGGTTCACTTTCTACCCAGCAGGACTAAGCAGAATCACATCACAGGATCATGTCACAAAGATCAAGCAGGAGGGACTGTGCAATAATATTTAACACAGTGCTAACACACAGAAGACAGTAAGCATCAACTAGGTCCTTCTCCCCTTTGCTTGTGTGCTTCTGAAAATTTTTATTTCAATTTCCCTGACTTAAGTGGGAATTCTTATAGCAGTTTTTAAAAAACCAGTTTCTACACCTTATATAGTCATTTACACGTATGTATCTGTGGCTGCACCATAATTTGCAAAGAAAAAAGAAGTAGTAATTTTAGGAGAAAAGTACCAGCTCACTCGCACTGCTTTCTAAAGCCTTTAGCCTTATGGTCTACGGAGACTATTTTCTCTAGGGGTGCAGATTCTGAAATGATGGAAAATTTCTCTTGGGAAAAAAATGGCTCCCAAAAAAGCCAACAAAGGAAAGATAATAAGGGGAAACCTAAGGGTATATATAAGGGAGTTTATTTTACTTAATAAAGTAAAAGTCAAGCAAAATGAATAATCTGCCTCCAGAAATAGTTATTTAAAGGCTTCCTGTAAAGGGCTCTGGTTCCTAAAAAGACAGGAGTCACTGCACATGCCCACCCACTCTTCATTTATTTTTAAACCCTAGCTTATATGTTCCTTAGCAACAGGAGGAGCAGATGCGACCCCCCCTACACACACACACACACACACACACACACACCCTTCCTCCCAAAGCCCCCTTCTTCTTCCTCATCCTATTTCATTCTGCAAATATCCCAGTTCTTCCAAAGATACTTTTTAGCTACCCGCACATCTCCACTCCCCACCGAAGGGGATCCCCCCTGCTCTAGCATCATGCTTCTGGATAGACCGCTCCATCTACACAGGCCTTCCTGACTGGGTGCCGTGAATGCCCACCAGCCCATCCTCAGCTGCCCCAGAAGGGAGCCAATACTCAAGCCCAGCCCTAATTGCTCTTTCCTTAAGACCTCTCTTCAGTGCCCCTTGGAACTGTTGAATCTAGCTGCCTCCCTCTGAGGCCAGCGCAAGCAACCACCATGACAGGTAGGAAGGCCATTCAACATGGCTTCAAACATAAACAGATACACACAGGAAAGAAAACCCACAAGTTACCGGGCCAAACATGTGCCAGTAAGATCGCCCACCTCCTTGCTGCCTTTGGCATTGCCTGGCTCTGTTGATCTGGAAAAGGGTTTGTGAGCTCAATGATCAATTGTTTTTCTTCTGGGGAAAACCAGGGCCAAAATCCTCGGATGTTCATGGGTTTAAGCATCACCTGAGGAGCCTGAAAAAAACTTTTACCCACTGAGAGTCTGATGTCTCAGTCTTCTAGGGGGCATCTTAACCACCATCTGAAAGGACAAGGATGCAGGTGTTTTACTGAATCAGGGACAGTGAGCATTCTCATGGAAGGAAATGATTTCCAAGAAGCAGAATTACCCCTAGGATTTTAAGACAGATGCAGTATTATTTATTAAAAACAGTCAGTAGCCCCGTCTGGGCATTTACATGCTCACACTGCCTATGAAAGCAGACATCGCAGAGAGCCACAGCCCCACACTGTTTTTCCAAGAGAGAGGATCTGAGCATGACCCTGCCAAGGGGCAAACTGAAATGATTTCCCTTGCAAACTCTGGCTTTGCATCCCAGCCCAGTGAAGAGTCTGACGAACACCGATGACACAAGAGCCTCTCAGCACAGAAGGCAGAAGCCAGGAGCCCAGATCCACAGTGTGCCTCACATCATCACCCTCAGGTCCACAAAATGAAGCTTCTCAGTCAGGCTGAACGCAGTTCCTGTCCGCCTCAGGGCCAGTCAGCCCATCGCACCTAGGAAGCAGAACCGCCTTCTGTGTCCCAGCATACCTCCCCAGAGAAGCCCGCTCTCTACCATCTGCCTATTTTTAGAAACCTAAAATATAAAAGGAAAGATCCATTTGGATATGATCTGTATGAGTAACTAAGAGAACAACTCAGGTGGGAAATTCCCTCACCACACAGTGAGCAAAATGCTCACAAGGAATGCAGGCAGCAACATCTCACCAGCGAGACCATTTAGGAATCCTCAGAAGCCAACGCAGAGCTCAGGGCCAGGCTCATGCTGAGGCCTCCAGCCCAGGCGCTGCCTGTGGGGATCCCAGTGATTCACGCACCTGCCCCCACAAGCACAGCACACCCTCACAAGCCCACATGCTTCTGTCATCCGCCTTTGCTTACATAACAGCACATGGTGTGACAGGCATAATACTTTAGACGGTTTTCCTTAAGGGACTGCTAGCTCGGAAGAGCCAGGGTCACAAGAATGTTTTCGGTGACCCCCTTTCAAGCAACCCTCCAGGCCCGAGAGTGTGCAAATCCTTGTACATCTAGGCTTGCGTATCACCTGGAGTTTTAAAGTCAGCACCCAGCAAGGTACCCAGAGTTTCTCTGGTTGCTGGAGGATGGGTGTAGGATGGGCGGAGCCTACTGAATTCTCGGGATTTCTCCTGCTTGGACCTGATTCCACTTGGGTTTACCTTTTATCCTAATATGATGGCCGTTCACCTCACAATGTCCTTGTCTCATGAATACATTCATCCTCAGGTGCAAGGACAGTCGCCTCTCCCCCTCACCCCACCTCATCAGCAAGCTCCCCACATCCTCTTGGGGCACCCTGGGGAGAGCAGCAGAGAGAGCGAACATGCAAGGAGAGCACGTGCGTGTAACCTGCACACCCACACAGGGCCACGTCCGACTCGTCCTCAACCGGGCACTTGCGCACAGGTCCAGCCTCCACACGGTTTGCTCTCCAGGGTAAGGCTGTTCTTTCCTGCCTCTCAGAACCATCGCAGGTAATAAGTCAGGGGGAGTGGCTAAAATGGCACTGCCTTAGGGACAACTCTGACGACTTTTCTCAAGAAAACTAGACCTTTTTAGGTCTGCTTTCCTTGCTGTGTATATATATATACATATATATATATATGCATTTTTGCTCTTTCCTCACTCAGGGACCCAGGATCCTGTCCTGTTACAAATGCATCCGCCTTCAGGTGTTAAGGGGGAAATCAGGTGCACTTAGCTTCTTTCCAGCACAGAAGGGTGGGATTTTGGTGTTCTCCAGCCCAGAACAACAGAGGAGGAAGGAGAGTGGAAAAGAGAGAGAGAGAGAGAGAGAGAGAGAGAGAGAGAGAGAGAGAGAGAGAGAGAGACAGAGAAATCGAAGCAAGCAGAAGAAGCAGCTCTTGGAGGAGGACAGCGATCCCGCCCCGGGTGGCACCTGTCTCCGCACCTGTCTTCCACGCCTACCTGTAAGAGACCTGCTTCCGGA
>NW_004524603.1:18254607-18286471 GCF_000260255.1 Octodon degus | reverse complement strand
CGGGCAGCGCGGGCAGGTCCGCGCGCGGCTGGCGGGGCGGCAAATGGCAGCGCCTTCCCGCAGCATCCATCCGCGGCCGCACCGCGCCGGGGCATTGTGGGAAACTCCGAGCCCCGCGCCCTGACAGACCAATCACAGCCCGCCTCCCTCGGCCCGCCCCTCCCGTCGGGGCTCCCGGCCCCGCCCCTGGCCTCTCCCCGCACCGCTAGCTGCCCCGGGCCGAGCCGTGCTCTGCGGGAGGCGGCGGCTACAGGACTGAGCGCGCAGAGCCTCGAGTGCACCCGGCTGTCTGCGCCCGAGCGGCCTCCAGCCCCATCCCCCTGAACCCCGGCAGAGTTTTCTCCCTCACTGGTCTCGGGGTGCAGGGCTAGGGCCAGGCAGACGCTGTCAGACGTGGACTTTAGGGATTGTAACAGAGCGCGGTCGGGGGGCCACCTTAGAGAGAACTCGTCTGCAGGGTGAACCCCAGGGAGAGGGGGCAAGGGCAGGCGTCTGCCGCTTCTCTGAAAAAGAAAAGTGAGGCTGCTTCCCCCCGAATGCCCCTCCACGGGTGCCTTCCAAACAGGGAGCAGGCGCTCGCTAAACTGCTGTTAATCTGATTGAATCCATCACAGGGTCCTGGGTGAAGCAGAAAGCCAAGACAACACCCAGGAACAGAAGTCGGGGCGCCTGCGTGCTCCCTAGGGCACGATGCGCCCCAGAGGGACTGCCGGGCTCTTGGCACCCGGCCAGAAGCAACGAAGCCACAGCCTCTGCAGAATCTACCTGAATGCCCAGCCCGGTTTTGTTTCTGAGATTATGAAGAACTGTTTGAACGATGTACTGCAAAAACGTTTAAAACAGATCATTTTCTAAATTAAGGGTTTCCACCCAAGAAAGAGCTGCTGTCACCAAACACGTGAAAAATCCATACTCCAAAGTAGGTGCTCATAACCAAACTATATCCATACATTTGTGTGGCAGTGAAAGTACCGGAGCCCTGAAGAATTTCAGGTTGGCTGCTGGACAACCCAAAGCAAGATACTGGATTTCTGCTTTTTCTTTCTCATGACAACAATTGGGAAATTGATGGAGATAGCTTCACCCTCATCCTCCCACAATTTTTCCTTTGAGAACCCCATTCTGAAGTGAAGATACAGCTTCATGAGACAAAGGTGAGGTCATATCCTGGCAAGGTTTACCGCAAGAACCACCCCAAGGCCTCCTGGTGATGATCCCGCCACTGCCTCATCTTCAGAAGGGACCCTTAGATACTTGGACAATGAGTGTCACACATATCCTGAGTAGCCCAAGGTCAAGCAGCTGTCGGTTTTTGAAAATGTCATTTGAGAGAGAAAGAGGGAGAGGTTTCTTCCAGAGTTGTGCGTACGGTCTCCTACAAAAGGATACGTGAGCTTCTCATCCAAGCCTCAGCGGCTTTCTGGATCTGTTGATTCTTTCTCCTCCTGCTATGGCATTTCTGACTGCTTCTCATGCCTGCTAAAGTCCTTTGTCCCTCAGAAACTTTTCTCTTGCTACCTTTGCTGCCCAAACTTCCTCAGCCCACTCAACTCTAGTGTCTCAGTAACTTTCTCTAAACCAACATTTATGAAAACCAAACATGGTATAATATATATATATATGGTAATTAGGTGCTAATAGTTCAATACATATTTGTGTCTTACAACTTTAGTCACTGTTTGAAGAAAACAGGCAAGTGAATTGGAAGAAAAAATAATATTTGCACTTCATTTTTCTTTGTCTCAATGAACTACGCATGAGCAACTTCTTGAGCCTTAGGGTCCTAGTGGAATCATCACCCCCGTTTCCTGTTCCACATTGATTTTCACCTCATGTTACTTTTTTATCAGAGCAGCCACCAAAACTCCAGCTTTTGTAAGTACAATGTTATTGAAAAAAATGTAGTGTGAACTAGTGTGAAACTGACTGCTACCCTAGCTAGGAGTATGCTAGTAGGATGGCGTCTAACAAATGCCAAACGCCACTAAATTTCCAGCAAAGGTTTAATTAATCCTGTAGTGCTCAAGCAAGCTGGAAAACCTCTGTGCACAGTTCAGGAACTACAGGTCTATCCCCAAATATTTGCACAGTGTGTTTGCTTTGCATGACATCCCTGATTAACAGATCCTGTACCTATGCTTACAAACCATGACTTAAGGGACATTAGAAGTCCAGGATTCCAGAAAGAAGTGATAAAAGTATATTAGTCTGTTCTGCGTTACTATAATGAAAGGCATGAGTCAGACTAATTTTATAAAGAAATGTTCAGCTCATAGTTCAGGACGTTCAGTGGCACCAGCGTCTCCTTGTTTCAAGTGAGGACCTAATGGCTAATCATACCATAGAGGCAGAAACACATATAGGAGAAACCGATCACATCACCAGACAGGAAGACAAAGAGAACCAGTCGCAGTTCCTCTTGAGGGCATGTCGCCAGTACCCTAAGGATTTCTCATCAGCTCCTCCTTCTTAAAGGCTCGCTGCCTGCTGTCACTACACTGGAAAACAAGCAAGGAATACACAAAGCTTTTAAGGGTCAAATGACATGCAACCCTTTGCAAGAAGCAAAGCAGAAAACAGAGGAAAGTAATTCAGCATGGAGAGCTACGATATGACTAATACCTGCTCAGTTAGTGATCAGAACTTCTCTGAGATGCCACTTACATTGTCATTCTACCTAGAAGCACCCTGTCTGCAGGAGAGAGAAGAATTTACCCACCTATTCTTCCTGTTTCCTGTCACAGTGGCTGAGTGGGTCTTTCACGGGAGGAGAAAGGGCCACTGGGGAACCCAGCCTCCTGCAGCACACAGCAGGACTCACTCTTTCCTGGAAGTGCTGGAAGGAACCTCAAAGAGTAAAAACGGATGGAGTCTGACAGCCACAGGAAGTCTGTGGCCTGAGCCCTCTCACTGGAGGCTGGGCAGGAGTCTAGCCTTTGCCCGTGGAGGCTGAGACCACTGGCAGCAGCAGGATGGAAGCAGTACCAATGGCGGCTGGGGCTCCTCAGGGACAAGTGAAGAGACAAGGCTATGGGAGAGACAAGGCTATGGGAGAGACAAGGCTTCCGTCTTTGGAAGACCCAGAACTGGGTCTGGGATACTGGGCCTCTTCCCCTCTTTCAGGTCTTACTGCATGTGTCACCTTTTCAGAGAAGACTCCCTGGAATTCTCTTTGCTTCACTTCCCAGCAGGTAGTAAATGCAACCTAGAAGGATGAGCAGAAAGCCATTTGGAAAAGTGTTGAGATTATAAATTCTCCAGGCATTAAGGGAAGAAAAGATCCACTCATAGACTTGTGTTGAACCCAAAGCTGCAGATTCAAAGGCTCAGATCATTTCCATAAAAAATATGTGACAGCTAGTCAAATCAGCATGGAGAAAAAAATTTTAAGCTCCATGGACAGGGTTCATTCCTATGGGCAATCTTTGAGTTAGAGTTGACTAAAATTAGATTTATTCTGGTCCAGAAAGGAATAGGCTTCTAGGTCACCCAGTCTAGGCTCTCAGGCATGTACAAAGCTCCCACAGCAATTCTTCATGGGATTCATTTTAACCACGGACAACTGAGGTTACAAAGAAGTGACTGCTCTCTGAAACAAACCCAAAATTCTCAATGGGCTCTAGCATGACTTTCTTCCCCTCTTTCATCCTTATTTCTCACTCTAACTGTGTTGATACACATACACAAAGAATGTAATCTCCCATGTTTCTATACTTCACCAGCTGATTTAGGGCCAACCTGAAGGAATTGGGCTGGGGATATAGCTCAGTGGCACAGCGCCCATGTGGCAAATATCCCAAGTTCAATTCCTAGTAGAAAAAAAAGTTGAAGGAATTAACTTTATTTCCATTAAAGTCATTCTTGTTGTGTTCTGACCATCATTTACCCATCTTTATTTTTATTATTTATTTTTTGTATTTTAGGGAAGGGTCTACAGGGTGTTCAGGGTCTCACTACTAGATCAAACTCATAGTGATCCACCTGTTTACAGCTTCCCAAGAACTGGGATCACTGGCACATGCCACCACACCCAGTCTCAATTGCCACCTCAGCGCACTCTGGGGGTGGAGCTGGCACAGCAAGCCCAGGGATTGAACCCCTGGCGCCTGCACCAGCTTGCAGACACTTTAATCCACTGAGCTATTTGGCTGGCCCTTCATCTTTAGATCTGAAGTCTGCAATTCATTGCATTCACTATCCTGATTGTTTACTTCTCAAAAGCCCGTCCAAAGGGAAATAGACTCAATGAGGTCACTGATACATTTCATCCTGAAAAGGATAAGATGGTGATCAGAAAGTGCAATGGGTCCCTAGGAACTGCAATCTTGTCCATCCCGCCTGACAGCCATTTATTTCAGAGGCGGCCACCTAATGTCCACATGGGACACACTGCTGTAGACACTAGAAGGACAACAAAATAAAGACCTTGTTTTCTTGGTATTAAACATTCTCCATTAATCAGTAACTTTTGTTTCTTTTCACTTTTAAATAAAGTTTTAATTGTAAAAGATTTAGATTTACAGAATTATTGTGACACTAGAACAATTCTGCACACCCTGTTCAACTTCTGAAGGTATTTGGAGTCCTTTGATTTTTAATCAGTAACTTTTATGTATCATCCTTAAGAGCTATAGTTTTGTGAATAAATATTGCTCTATTTTGTACAAAGTTTGGTGAAAATATTCAATATTTAATATTCAGGACAGAAAAGATAGCCCTGTGGCATGCACCTGTCTGCCAAGTGCGAGGTTCTGAGTTCAATCCCTGGTATATAAAAAAGAATCAGTGTTCAATATTCTATTTCTGCTGCACATTCCTAGATGATTAGGCAAAAAATCCAACTAAATGAGGCTAGTCTACTGTGATTTTTTTTAACTAACCCATCCTAATTTTAGAGCGATCAACTGTTGACCTTTTCAGAATATTGCAAAAACTTCCTGTGCCTGTTCTACATGAAATCTAGGATTCAAAACTGAATCCAGTTCTACAGCTTCTCTGAAGCACTTCACCATGTAATTGTAGTCAATAAAAATCACTTCCTCACTTTTTCATTTGAAGTCATAAAAGTCTTGTAACAATCACCATGATCTCTTTGGACCCAGAGATATACAGGATGTAATACTCTCTGCCCCAAATCAGCTTGAAGTCAACTGTGACCGCATGACCTGAGCCTGAACATTGAGCTCAAAGCCAAATAGTGAGATGAGTCTTCTGGGGAAGTATTTGATTCGTACATGAGGATAATATGCCCCTTCAGTCCTTTGTTCCTCTTCTTTCTTCATGCTTAAAGAGCTCATTCAATACCTAGAGGTGTAATAGCCATTTTGCAACCATGAAAACAAAACTATTTACAAAGGATGGAAGAATCCAAAGATAAAATGAGTCCTGGGCCCTGAAGACATTCATGAGAATTTGCTAACCCAGAAGAGTCCATCTAGACGGCAAGTAGACATTTTATTATGGAGAAAATTAAACTATGATCTGTTTCAGTCATTATTTAATTTATTTTTTGTTTACTTACAGCTAAAAGCACTCCTGTTAAGACAGAAATAAATTTAGAGAAATATTGAATGTATTGATTGAAGTATTATTCACAATAACCTATATCAAATGGAGTAGCTAGGCTATATTCCCAGAAATCTGTACTTCTAATTTCCAAAGTTAATTTATAAAATTAGCAAAATTACTCTTTAAGCAAATTATCTCATTTCTTGATGTCCACTTTCAGGGAAAAAAAAAAAACCCAAGTAAAGAAGATTCTAAACAAAGAAAGATATTTGTTATACAATTACTTTCTAATGATATGCAAACAAAATGACCTAACAGGTCAACAATAAAAAAAATAAGTTTTTCAATGCCCACTGAAAGTATAGGATTATAAACCACCAAAGTGACAGTTTCTAATCCATGTAGAAATGATACAAATAACTGATAAGCTGTCAAATGAAAATACTAGCATATGAAATTAAATAGTACTATAATTCAAGCTGTAAAATATGGGTAGAGAAAGAAAATAAATATGCAAATATGAAAAGAATTGATTTTAGGGATTACATTCTCAAAATTATCTGTAGTATTATTATATTATTATTATAAGATATTGTAAGTGATAAATACTATTTTAATAAATACTACGTTCTTCCAAAAATATCTTTTCTATATCTCCACCAGGAGGACAACAACGAACTCTGAATAATCAAGCAATCTCTTTAAAAGTAAAAGAAGTGGTTTTGGAAATACTAGTCATATAAACAGAACTATGTATTCAATTTAAACAAATGACAAAACATAACAACACAAACTTAGGGATAAATTTCTCATGTACTACCTACTGTTATGGACAAACATGGTCCACTGCTATTTGAAAATGCTATAATTAGAAACCGATTTTCTAGGAATCAGTCAGTTACAATATTTGAGATGTGAAAAAAAAAAAACATAGTTTAAAGCAAATGACAAGAGTAAAAGCGAAAGACCAAATTTGATTTGCAGTTTTACAAGCAACAATGCTATAGTATTACAATGGAGTATACTTATTGTGTTTTTTTTTTTTTTTTTTTTTTTTTTTTTTTTGCAGAACCAGGTATTGAACTCAGGCCCTTGTGCTTGCCAGGGAAGCGCTTATTCTGTGGAGCCATCTCCCCAGCCCCATTGTGTTGATTTTGAGAAGTTAATGTTGCTATTGCCATTGGACTCTTTCAAAACAGTATGGTGTGAAGTTTTCAGCTGGCTGAGACTCTTGCTGAGAGTTTATCGCTAATGAATTGTCATATTTGTTATTGCTGGATTAATTTTCTGTGATTTGTTTCCTGTTAAAAACTTGAGCTGTAATTCTGGTTAATTTCAATTAAATGCAATAAGATAAATCACATAAAATTAAAAAAAAATTAAAAAGAAACAAGAGGTGTAAGCTGGGGAGGATCCTGGGGGCCATCTGTCATCACCGTCCACGTCAGAAATGAAGAAATTGAGACCTAGAGAAATTCAGCGACTCACCTAAACCCACAGAGGTAGCTAATAGTGAGTGAGCAACAGAGATGAGGTCTTTTTATTTTTCACCTGAGGTTTGAATATGAAGCCTTTACAAAGACCTGCAGCTCCAGGCTCCCAGCACAACTTCCACCACCACACACTTCGCTTTTCCTTATTAAGTTTTGAGACAAGATCTAAGCAAGTTACTACCTTGCCTATGCTAGGCTGAAACCCGTGATCCTCCTGCCTCAGCCTCCCAGAGTACTGAAATTACAGATGTGCATCATCAAGCCTGGCTAGGTCTTCTTTAATGTTATTTTTCTCCCCAGAATAAATATGCACTGAAAGAACATTAATTAAGCAGCTTTCTTGCTCTGTTACACCATGTTAGGATATCTGGATAAAGACTTTCTGGGGACTTATTCTAAGCTCTAAGGATCAACTTCTTTGGTGTGAACAATAGAGCAATAATCATATGACATACTGGCCTAAGTGCTCATGTTCTGGGTTCCAAGTACCTCAGGCCATGACTTGGAAAACGTTTAAAACAGATCATTTTCTAAATTAAGGGTTCAACAACGAACTCTGAATACTCAAACAAATTACATTTCCACATTTTAAAACTTGTTACAGGGCCGGCCAAATAGCTCAGTGGATTAAAGTGCCTGCAAGTAGGTGCAGGGACCAAGGGTTCAATCCCCGGGCCTGCTGCACCAGCTCCATCCCTGGGGCACACTGAGAAGGCAATTGAGACTGGGCATGATGGCCTACTCCTGTAATCCCAGCTCTTGGGAGGCTGTAAACAGGAGAATCACTATGAGTGTGATGTAGTAGTGAAACTCTGAGCACCTTGTAGACCCTTCCTTAAAAATACAAAAAAAAAAAAAAAAACCAAATTGTTACAAAGCTACAGTGAGCAAAATACTGTTGTACAGGCATAAGACAGACACAAAAAGCAGTGAGATACTTCTGAGAAATAAAATATTGCTTAGGTCAAACGATTTTCAGCAAGGGAGCCAAAGCCATTCAGTGAGAAAAGGGGAATCAAGTCAACGGATGACATTAGGAAAATCAGATATCTGTTTGCAACTATTTGGACCCTTATTTTATACAATAGACAAAAATTAAGCCAAAATGGTCAAAAAACTGAAACTATCAAACACTTAGAAGAAAACATGGAAAAAAAAAAAGAAGAAAACATGGAAAAAACATCCTAACACTGAATTTGTCTAGTATTTCCTGAATACGACACCCAAAACATAGGCAGCAAGCGCAAAAGTAAGTTGAATGGGCACAAAATTAAAAACACCTGTGCATCAAAGAACAGTCTGTAAAGTGACAATCCAACCTACAGGATGGAAGAAAATATTTTCAAGTTAATACTTAGAATGTGCAAAGGATTGCTGCAATTCACCAACAGTAATTCCTTGATTGATTGATTGATTGATTGATTGATTGATTTGGCAGAACCAGGGATTGAACTCAGGCCCTTGCACTTGCCAAGCAAGCTTTTATTCTACTGAGCCATCTTCCTGACCCTTACATCCTGGTTTTAAAACGGACCACGACTTGAATAGATATCTTCCAAAAGATAATATATAAATGGCCAACCAGCGTATGAAAAAATGTGCAGCTTCACTAATTATTAGAGAAACACAAATCAACACTATGTGAGATATTCCCTTACATACATTAAGACAGCCACTATCAGAAACAAAACAGAACCAGAAAATAACAAATGGCTAATAAAGAGGAACAAAAATCAGAAAGCTTAGGTACTGCTGTTCGAGATTTAGTGATACAACCACAAGCGAAACAGTATCACAACACCTCAGCAAAACTAAGCAGAATTACTGTAAGATCCAGCAATTCTAGTACCTTGTACATATCAAGAGAATTGAACATAGTAGCTCAGGTATTTGTACAGATGTTCAAAACATCAATATTCAGAATAATCAAGTGGTAGAAGCAGCTGAAGTATTCATCAAGGGATGAATGGATAAACAAAGTGTGGTATATCCATGTAATGGAATATTATTCAGCTTGCAAAAAGAAAAGGAGTTTCAACATGTGCTACAACATTGTGGATTTTAATGACATTGTGCTAAGTGAGATACGCCAATCACAAGAGATAAATACCAAATCATCTCACTGAAGTAAAGTATCTAAAGAAATCAATTTCATATCAATACAAAGTAAAATATTGGTTGCCAGGGGGCGGGTAGGGAGGAAATAGTGAGTTATTGTTCAATCGTTACAGTTTCAGTTGTATAAGAAGAAAATTTCTGGTAATTACTTACACAATAATGTGGATATACATAAAACTAATGAACTGCATATTTAGAAATGGTTAAGATGACATATTTTGTATACATTTTAGCATTATATTTTTTTTATAAATAATACTTGTTTTGGGAAACTTCTGAAACCAAGGTAAAAATAAACATGCTCTGGGGAAATTATAAAAATGAATTTGCTGAGACAGTAAATTAATGGAAATTCATCTCTGACTTTAAATTTCAGACCATGAGCAAGGAAAATGTATCCTCCTAAGAAAATGTTTCCAAATGACTTGGAGCCAGGTAAGGGCCCTCGCAAGCCAGGGAAAGAAATAATTTCTTGATGGAGTCATCTGAGTGGCCATGCCAACCCCTGCACCGCATTTCACTGGAGCTCCCTCTTGCTTCTTCATTAATCAAATGTGATGCAGAATTACAGGGGAGAATTATTTGCCAAAGACTTTTCCATTTTCTGCTTCTCTGCGATGATGCTCATTGGAGAGAAATAAGTTCCCTGAGGACAGATGTTCTTGCTATGGGGATCGGGAGTTTGCTTGCAGCAAAAAACAGAGCGAGTGTTTAGAGGTCTGCTTTTGTTATTATTATTCAGTCCTTTGGCTGAGCCCAGGGCAATCAGCAGCGCTCTTCCAGGCCAACCCCATTAGAGAACCGCACAGGAGAACATTTACATTTCCCTTTCTGTTTCCAGGAGTTGGGTCTCTAATTGGATTGTGAGAATTTAACCTCCCTCACCCAACAGCCCAAGGAACCCAAGGACCTTTGCTGTGGGAACTGCTG
This sequence comes from Octodon degus, assembly GCF_000260255.1. Lineage (NCBI taxonomy): Eukaryota > Metazoa > Chordata > Mammalia > Rodentia > Octodontidae > Octodon > Octodon degus. The sequence continues at coordinate 18,276,422 of NW_004524603.1, read as the reverse complement.
TTTGCCTAGTTTATAGTTCATTTTCTCCATCTCCATTCATCTGCTTAACTTTCTTAAAAGATGAGATTCTTACAGACTCTAGCAGGTCCATTTAAATTCTCTCAACTGTAGCTTTAATTTAGCATTTTTTTACAAAATAAGACACAAATCTTTATATATTGTTCATAGAACAATAAAATCCAAATAATTTTTAAATATACTAAAGAGTACACAACTCAGATATTCCAAATCAGAATACTCGTATCATAGAATGGACGATATTGTTTTGCCTAAATTGAGTTAGCACCCTCAACAAGGAAAAGGTTCTCTCATCTCCTGAGTAGATTCTCTGGAGATAGACGCTATGAGAATATTCAGCTGTCTGTTCAGATTTCTAGAATGCAATTAGAGGGAACCTTTTGCTCTCACAGCCTGGCCTGCTGCAGTGCTGTTTGGCTGTACTTAGCACGAACGCATCATTTACATAATAATTCTATCCCTCTTCTTGACTCATTAGGTCCTGGCCACAAAGTAGTGTCACAGGTTGATCAGAGCTTCACAAAACCACAGGCCAGTTAGTATTAAAGAAATGTCCAGCTGATAGAGAACACATATCACATCCAAATTCTTAGATGGCACATAAGTATGAATGAAAATAAGTTTTATACTAAAGAGAAACAATAGAAAATTCAGGTTCTTGGGAGTCGTTGGGGCTCACGGCTCTACATCACATCTCCCTTAGCATCTATTTAATATTTCAATAAATGATTTCATGGTTTCCTATTTATCTCTGCCAATTAATGCTATTTCTCTAAAAGCAAGAAGCGCTGGTTCGGTTGCTTTTTAACTCCAGCACCCAACAAAGCCACCTCCATTATCATAGCTATAAGTGAAAAATTGTTTGCTCTTTTCTCAAGTGATTAGAGGATTGCTTAAGCCTCCCCGAGTACCTATTACTTGGGAGTTTGTACCGGTCAGCCCCTGGGTTGGAGAAGATGGCATTATATGTCACAGGAAATGGCCTCAGCCCACTCACTAATGGGCCATTCTGAGACAAGAAGGTTCTGTTGGCTCAGGGCAAGCATCACTCTGTCCCCAGCCCCACTCAGACCTCCACCCCTAAGCACTCACGTGCTCTTCCTATCAGTCAGCTGAAGCTGAAACTAGAATGTGGAAAGTGAATTGAAAACAAAGCAAGAACAGAAAAGCCTAGAAAACTCCATAGTCAAAGGTGTGTCAAAAGGACATGGCAGTGGCCAAGGGTGCTAGATGGGAGAGTTAGACCCTGACTGCTGGCAGCGTCCCCAAGCACTTGTGTGGCTTTAGGCAAGTCAGTAAATTTCCTCATCCTCCAGTTCCCTTGCTCATAGACATGGCAGTGTTGAAGCAGAGACTCTCTCTGAGGTGGAAACTGGAGATTGGAGGCAGACCTGCATTTTCCATTATACTTTGTTGTCTTAAAAAGAGAACTAGAAGGGTCCTAACTGCTCAGTTGCTTCACTTTTCCCCCTTGTCTCTATCTCCCATCCTCCTTCTCTTATTTTTCCCTTTCCTCCTGGATGGACATCTTCAAAGGTGAGGTGAGGAGCAAAGAACACTTTTAAAATATGTAACTGCAGAACTGCTTAAAGATACCAATGAGCTCCCATTTTGTCAGGAGTAGGTAGGAATCCTCCTGACCTTCTTCCACCTCAGAAAGTAACTCACGCACACCATTCCCATGGTGAGTGTTGAACTTTTTCCAAAAGATCATTTCATCAACGCTAATGCATAACTGAGGGCTAGTCCTCAAGAGCTCATCGGTGCATTTCCTGCCCCATTACTCAATAAACATTAAATAACAACAACAGAAATGACACTGTGCAAAACTCTGTGTGAATTCTTTGAGATGGAAGGAAGTAGTAGGAAGGAACAGAAAAGAAGATATTGTGCAGAAAATTACAGCTCACGCGCAAGGCACTGTGTCTGTTCCCTACAGCCCTAGGGTTGCTGAATTAACTTTGTTTTGCTCCAAATCTGTGAATTCTGTTTTGGGTTTGACTCTGACAGTCACCAAGGTGGCAGCTCTGCCCTCTTGCAGAGACACACTATGACATGGAGCGTGGTGAGTCTGCTGTGCTGGTCAAGTGATCTTTACTTGCAAAAGAAGCTGTGAAGAGATTCCAGATAGTTTAGGTGTGGGTAGTGGAGTTCCTTCTCAAAAAAAAATTACATGGGAAAAATAGAAGGAATCAGAGAGATATTTGTTGTTATAGTTTTGGGTCTAGATCTTCCCCCAGAGCTCTGTGCCATCATAGCTGGGGTTTCTTCAGAGGGTGCTTGATCTACAGTGTGTGATGCTGGGATTGATTCAAGGTGCAGGGATAAGATCGAAGGCGCTAGGATCAAGGGCCGGCACTAAGTAGCCCGGATAGGATATAAAGGACAGAAAGAGCTGCAGTCGTCCCTTGCTGCTTTGCTACCTTCTGTCCATCAAGGGCTGCGTCTCCTCCGTGATGCCCTCTGCCTGCCACCCTTCCTGAAGCCAGCAGATTATGGACTGAAACCTCTACAAACTGTGAGCTAAACAAACTTTTCCTCCTTTAACATTGATTGTTGGGTACTTTTGTCTCAGCAATGAGAGAAAGGTAAGATGTTTGTTGAGTCTGTAAAAGAAAAAAAAAAGGAATGGCTGACTTAATTACTATCTTATAGGAATGCCACATTTGTCAGAGTACACAAAAACTTAACTTTCCTATTTTCCTAATAAAAATGTAAATTTAGAACTCCTTTTGGTTCTGGAAATTAAACTGTTTTTTAAGCAAATATCTTTACCAGCCCTTATTTATGTTTTTATTAACAATGTTTTCAATCCTTCCATTAACTCTGCTACCAGTGAAAGCACCTAACCTGATTATTCAGCCTGAGCACCCTTTTTCAATCATCTCTGTCTTCTTAAATGGCTAGAGATGTTTCTTTGCCTACTTATGCCAACTAGTTGTGGCATCCTTGGTATTGGTGCAGTCATGCTGCTGGTCCCAAAAGTCTTGTCAAGAAGCAAAGAGAAGAGAGGAACCATTCTCCCTCAGGCAGGTCTGCAGCCAAAAATCTGTCAAGAGAACAGAGGTTGAAGCACCTTTCTGGTGCTGGGAGTTCCTGTTAACAATAATCACAGTCAGCAATTTTCAGCTCCTGTTCCAAAAATGTCCATTGTCCCAGCCAATCAGGTACCAATTCACCCAAGTGGGTTATAGTGAGTGTCCGCAGGCCCTGACCAAGAAGCAGGACTCCTCTGCAGCTTCCTACTGCAGGCATCATCCTTGAGGAATGACTGTCTGGGCTGATGCTCAAGTTCCTGCTTTGGGAGATGGTCATACATGCTTGGCCATACTTATTTCAGTGGCTGAGTTACCTGTGATAGAAAGATCTGCAGGTGTGAAATTTGTGTCTGACTTAAATCTGTCACAGGCATTGATTTAACCTGAAATTTAAGAAAATGTGGAGCACATAGAACTTTGAGAAATTGCAACCTGTAGTAAATTCAGTGGTGTCTCTTACATTCTCTATTCCACCCAAAATTTCACTCACTTCTCTTATCCTGGTGCTTGCCCTTCTCGTCAATGAATTGCTTATCTGTGTCCCTTCAAAGAGCCCCACAGATCTCTCCCTCTCTCCTGCCTACGTTTTTGCCCATGCACTGCCTTTAGCTGGTTTATACTTTTCAAAATGTGAATGTCTCAATCAATGGAAGCATGCAAACAAACAAAGACTGATTCCTGAACTCTACACTGAACAAGTCATAGGATGGAGTTCAGGCATCAGTGTTTGGAGGAAATCTGCCCAGATGATCATAACGCATGGCTAGACTTGAGAACCACTCATGCAGAAGCTTGCTAGTTTTGCTTAGGCTGATACTCCGGCCCCTCGTCAACAGTAGTTACTTAATAAAGTAGCATGGTTTCCCAAGGTGCTTGCAATATAAACAATGGGTGTGATGATAGTTTTAGGAGGGGAGAGACTTTTCTGGGGTGAGTTGGATAATTAGTGGGAATTCATCGAAAGTTTAAAATAATAGTTCTACCCCATGATGAATCTCTATTCAGAACCTTACTTTCACAAACAGTACTACTAACACTTAGATACTATTATATGTCTCAGTTACTCTTCTTTTGTTGCTGGGACAAATACTCAACACCCAGAATGAAGAAAAAAAGGTTTAATTAGCTCACAGTTAGTGGAGGTTTCAGTTCATACTCAGCTGGCTCCAAGGGAGAGTGGCACATGGCACAGGGTAACTGTCCTTGGTGGGGGCAAAGGGAGTGGCAGCAGCTGGGCAGCTAGCTGGCCTCTCTCTCCTTGCATTGTAATGCAGATTACCTGCTCCAGGGCCAGGGTGTGGCGCTCACACCTGCAATCTCAGCCTTGGATCAAGAATTAATCTCAAGCTCCAGAAGCGACCCCATGACTACATGAGGCTTTGGGGGACAACTAGACACAACCCATAACACTGCATATAGGAACTCACTCTAAATTCACAATAACCTGTATGTTAACTATCGCTTGCATTTCCATTTTACATATGAAAGAACTAAAGCAGAAAGGTTCTGACACTTTCTTGGGACAATAAAGATGGCCTTGCTCTTGGGATTTTCTCTCGCGGTTTTCTCCAGGGCTGTCTGGCTCCAACGTCTGTTCCCTAAATACCCCAGGCTAATAATATATCTCTAGGACAGAATTTCATTGCAGAACCACTTAATTTCATCTGTGACTCGTATGCTAAGCTAGACATTTCCTCTTTTCCATCTCTATCTCTGGGTTCTAATCTTACCTTTTGAAGACAAATCTATTTACTTTAATGAAGGACCCTTATGTGTCCAGGACTACAGGATGTTAGCGCTGGAAAAGGCCCCAAGAAGCAACAGTGTTGCCACTGCATTTATAGAAGTGTTTCCAATTTAATAGGTCTCGTTATGATCGTATCTAATTTACTGTGACACAGATGGTATTTTCTGGAAGCAGATGTTAAAATTGAGTCTGGGAAATGAGTTGTTTATTAAGGAGCTAAAACCATGAGAGAAGAGAGGAAGTAACAAGGGTGGGCAGAGAAGTCAAACTGAAATAGAGTCTGACCTCTGCAGTGAAGAGTCTTATTGATATCGTAGTACCTCACTCCCATTTGCAGGCAGTTCAGTTCATGAACAGAAGATTTCGCAAAATTTTGCTTCTGTTCACAAATTCTGCATTGGGCGATGAAAACAAACACAACCGTGTTCCCCCAGGATCATGGAACAGATTAGGATTGTGAAGCGAGGCACTATTGTATCGCCCTCTATTCTATGCATCCTCTATCGTACTCTCGAGCAGGGTCTCTACTATCCTCCTTCAGGTCAGTGACAACAGCTTCCCAGACCCAGAGAAAGGCAGCTGTTGTGTTCAGGGCAGACTCTAGAGCAGTGAGCGTCTGAAGGCTGCCTGTTGACCATATTCTTTGGACTTGGAAGGATTTGAAGAGATAGTGTGCAGAGACAATGTGAGAATGCAGGGCTAACACAGCTGGAATAAGGTCTGCAGTGGGAGTCACCAGCACCCCACGCAAGTTAATGGAGGGAAAGGAAAAGAAGGATAAAGGAAGAGACTGTGCAGAATAGATGAACGCACCGATCCACAAATAACAGAAGCACAACGACTCTCAAGCGAGCTTACAGAACAGATCATTGATGTATTAGTCAAAGAAAACACGGCAAAGTAGTCAGAAAAAAAAAAAAAAGAGCCAGGTTACTTCCAGATGATCAAGCACTTGAAAAACTGATTTTTCAGCAGGAAAATTAGAATCCTAAAGACAGTGAATGAAAGTACCAAGAGAGATGAATTGTCAGGTTTAAGTTATACACCCAGCAAAACAATCTTTTAAAACCAAGAAAAATAAAAAACAATTGTAGACAAAACCTAAAACAAGACTTTCATTTAACCCTTCATCTCTGGAACCCTTAAAGATAATTTAAAAAAATTTTTTAGTCTGTGCAGCCTCCTGAGCTGCAGCACTTCTTTTTTCTTTTCTTTTCTTTTTTTTTTTTTTTTTTTTTTTGCTTACAAGTTTAACATTTTTATGCCTTATCACCTTTTGCAATGTGCGAAACAGCCAGCTAGCTGAGAAAGGCTTAACCTTTTCTCAGTCCTGGGTAATGCGATCATAAATTCCTTTGGCTTTCAGTCTTACAACAGTGCTGTCCACTATGTGTTTTAAAATCAGTCATCTGCTCTCATGGGCTTAGCCATTGTCACACCTTTTCCATCCCTCAGTATGGATGCTGCTTTAGCACAGTCTCTCACGACCTCATCCACCTAGGGTATTCTGCTTTCTCTGTTCAGGACACACTGTATTATTAATTCACTAGCACTGAACTTAGCACAGCGGCACTAGGACTCATGTTAAAATGATTTCATTTTGCTCAAAAGTTTTGGCTCAGGCCAGCAAGATAGCTCAGTGGTCTAAAGCACCTGCTTAGGCAAGCTTCAGCAAGCACTCAGGGACCGAGGTTCAATCCCTAGCACCACAGGCTGCGCCAGTCCTATCCCCAGAGTGGGCTAAGCCAGCCACTAAAAAAAAAAAAGGGGGGGGGGTTGGCTCATAGCTGTTAGATGAAAGTTACTTTACCCTTCTTCATGCAAAAGCTCAGAAGCCTGTAGAATAAAAAAATCACAACCAAATGACCAAAGGAAGTAGATTTTGATCAAGAAGAGAGGCTCATCGTTGTTTGTCCTTGGAGTCAGCAAATAAACAGTTGTACAAATTTACACTTCTTCCAGCAAAATTTCTCTCCACTCCCAATAGGCACACTAGCATCTGTTATTGTGAGATTTTAATATTTTGGCCAGTTTGATGGTAATCAAATAACACTTTGGACTATGATTATGTGTTTGCATTCTACCACGTTCTTCTTATTCTTTTGAAAAGCACGATTTTAAAATTCTCTCAATGCGTATTTTAGCCTGTGCATTTCTCTCCCCGAACGACTTCAAGAAGGTGGAGTACTTAAATTTTGAGCAGCTTTTCCACTTTGTGCAATTTCTGTCTGATGTCTTGGTTGTACAGTTGAGTCTCATCATTCACAGGAATGTTATTTGTGATGATAGGCGCTCAATAAAATTTATTTACAAAAAAAAATTTATTTACAATAACTTGCAGCCCCCAAACCAGCTTTGCAATGGTAATGCAAGAGCACGTGTCGAGTCTTCTTGAAGTCTGGTTTCTTGGGGAGACAACAAACAGCACAGCTTGAGCCACCAGAGACAAACACGAGCAGCATTAAGGCTGGGGAAGATCCAGGGGGAGGTCAACCCCATGCCAAAATGGTTAGGCTCTTCCTCAAATTTCATTCCACCCCATTTGATTTTGCAAAATGTTTTTGTGAAAAAGCATTTGTTGCTCAAAACATACTACCTTGATTTGTCAACCCCTTGAAACTCAGTTTCAAAAATATCAATGAAACATAAACATCTATCTACCCAGACATACAAATACAAGATGACAAATCATGATATATCATTCATGCTCTTCAGTGCATGTGTTGGGACAAAATCATTGAGATCTTTCAGGAAGAAGCACGACAATATTCAAAAAAAGGAAATAAAATTAGAATAAAGTAGAAAGCACAAAATAAGTTTTAAAGTTTAGCACAAATACATTTAGGTAGAAAGTGTTGCTTTTTTTTTCCTCTCTCTTTTTTAATCTATTTAGTTGTTGTAGGGTCTCACTACGTAGCTAGGACTCATGGTGATCCTTCTACTTTGAGCCTCCCCAGTGCTGGGATTACAGTCATGTGCCACTTCTGGCCAGCTCAGCCTGCCTTGGGGGCAGGGCTGGAGCAGCATGTGGTGCCAGGGATTGAATCGCAATCCCTGTGCTTCTCTAAGCAGGCTCCTAGTCCTAAACTATCTTACCAGCCCCAGAAACTGTTGCCTTTAAAAACCAGAAGTGAATGCTAGGAGTAAGAAAGAATTGTGAAGCAAAGAAAAACTTTGACATTAATATATTAATTCAAAGTGAGCTGAAGTGAGCACGAAAACTTTGAAATTAAAAGTGAGATGTAAATTTTAGGCAAAAAGTGGAAATTAAAGCTCTAGAAATTGTAATTTTAAAAAAGGGACAGAAAATCACAAGAAAATTGAAGGCTCAACCCAATAATTACAAAAATAAGAAGAAATTGATAAAATAAATTATTCCACTATAAAATATACCCAAAATTGAAAGGACATGGATTTTCAGAATAAAAGATCTAATACAGTCGACCAAAAAGGTCTTCCATGGACAGACCTGTAGGACAAAAGATGCAGAGAAAAAGCCATGAGAAACAGGAATCGATAAAGCACTGGTGTTCTCAGCAGTAGCACTGGAAGCCAAAAAATAATGAGGGGATCTCTTCAGGAGTCTCAAGGAAGACTTCTTCTCAGTCACATTTCTAGACACAGTTATAAAGTAGAATATATGCCGACACTTGCAAGAACGAGGCAAATAATGAACTTCTGGGGGCAGCTACTAGAGAATGGGCTTAATTTAACAAATGAATCTGGAAGAAAAAGAAAAAAGATGTGACTAGCAACACTAAAATTCCAGGACAGGGGAATGGGGAGACGATTTTCTAATACGATAAGGAAGGTCAGTCCCAGGATAATAGCTGTTAAAAAAAAAAAAAAAGTAAAAACCTGAAGCAGGTAATTAGAAATTTCTTTCAGAAGTATCAAGAGAAAAAAAATGATGTTATCCAGTTCATTCAATATTGAGAACATCATATTGCTAGGCACTAAAGCTGAGGAAACACCTGGAGTATATTTAGCATATATGTATATTACTATTATGAATATTTACATATACTAATTTAAATTATTTCTACAAATTAAATATTTTATATGTATACACCAAGTAAACAATGAGGTGATAATTAATTCTAGGAAAGAAGAAAATTTATTGCAAAAAAAAGGAAGAGAATTTATACAAGAAGGAAAATTAAAATAACACATGACAGTAGAAAATATTTACCTCATTCTATTAATGTAAACATTGTGTTAAAAAAAAAAGAACTGGGAATGCTTACATGTGTTGGAGATGGCAAAATTCTTATAGATCATAGTTAGAAGCCAATTATAGATTATAAAATTGATATATCAGGAAGTAGCATAAACACAGTTTTCAGACATAAATGTGAAAAGAAAGTGAAATGGGTTACTTCTAAGAAGTAGGACTGGTGAATGCAAGGAGAAAAGTGGGCCATCACTTTTCAATAAAAGCTTCTGAGCAATCCAGTGTTTTAAAGCTGTGTACAATATCCGTGCAGTCAGGCTTTCAGTCTAATTGTACGGAGGGTCATCTGTAAGTGCTTCCAACAGCACTCTTTCTGGATTCCTGCCCCCCGGTTACACAATATAATGTGCTCTCACATTCTGACCACCTGCTTTTTCCGCTGTCCTCCTTGCTCCACTTGGAGCTCTGGACAAGCCCTGCCTGGTGGACCACCGTGTGGAATTATTTCTGCGATGTGGTAAGTAGCATCTCAACTATACTTTCTCTTTTGCATCCATTTATAAAGTGAACCATCTCCACCCATGATGCTGGTTTTGTGTATTAACTAATGTCATCCATTGAAAGCGCTTGATGGTGAAGCCAAAGAAGGTGATGTTGTGGGGCCTGAGGGCTCTTTCTGTCCCAGCCATCGCTATATCCATAGGTGGATTCATATTTATAATTTGTCCTTTTGGGGGGGTCTCTTTTCCTTTGAACCAGCTGAAGCATGGAGACTCTTAACTTTACCCATCAGGAAATGAACTTGCCATCTGTCTTGCAATACTGTGTCCAGGATGTTAGAGTGGCTCTGGCAATGCTGACTGCCCAGTACTTTCCATGTAAGAAGAATTCAGCATTGTGTAATAGACTTCTCGGGACAGTACCACAGTGTCTCTGGCAGGTCCCATGGTGTTCCTTAAGAGCATTTCTTCCATTTAAAACAATATCCTAGAGGGAGTAAGAGAACACAGTCTCCTTGTGGGACCAGAACTCAATTTTAAAATAGCCAAAGGATCTGTCAACAGCAACATCTATTGGCAGAGCATCTACCTGTGACGCCTGTCTATCAAGTGGTGAGGCCCCGAGTGTCATCAGCCACTCAGTTGATGACATGGATCATTTTGCTAGAAATTATTTAGATGAACCGCCTTCCTTCTTTTTCCTAGTTATCAAGACAGGTGTTTTGGGCAGAGTCTCAGATCCTGGGTTAAATACAGTATCCTCAGTACTATTGAGAATACTGAGGAAAAAAATACATAGCAAACATGTCCTACTAAGAAGGTTCATTTCAAGGACATGTGCACTTGTATGGAGGCTCACGATTGACTTGGAGAGCTCGTGTCCCCTGTCCCGTTAAGGCTTAAGGCACAGGTAATAGAAATGGTGCTATAGCATTTCCCCCAAATTAAGCCAGAGCTGGCTGTTTCCATGGTGATGAGGGCCAGTGGTGTGCAGAGTATGCCCCGCTACTCTCTTGCTCAGTGGCTACTCTACAATGATAGGTGAGAGAATAGGCTGATTTGGGCTGGCATTTTTGAACCCTCATTATCCAGGCTGTTAGATCTTATTTTCAGGGAAACATGGTCTAATGGAAGTCAGGGTGACTGGCTTGAGTTTGCCCTGTACTCACTGCCCAGCCACAGGTGGAGCTGGTCACAGCTTTAAAGGCTCGATTGCTTCTGTGTCTTAGTTATTTTTTATTCGTTGCTGGAACAAATACCGGACACTCAGAATGAAGGAATGAAAGGTTTATTTAGCTTACAGTTACTGGAGGCTTCAGTTCATGTTCTGTATTCTGCTGGCTCCAAGGCAAACGACCGCAGTTCACGCGGCAGAAAACAATGAAGAGCAGAGGAGGAGCAGCAGCTGCAGCGGCATCCATCAGGCCTCTCTCTTCCTTCTACACTGACTGCGAAGACCGGCGCTCCACGGTGAAGATCATAGCTCCTCCAAGGTGGCGCGGCTGTGAAGACCAAGCTCCTCTGAAGACTGAGAGTTCTCCATGGAAGCGGGGCGGGCGGGGTGGCAGGAAACCAGGCAGTGTGGCTTCCCGCCTTTCTCAATTCCTGGGCCCTGCCCACCTGCAGGGCTAGGCCCCCACGCTGAGATCTGCGGGAACTGAGTCAGCCAAGTTGACACAATGTATCAACTAACACATTCTGCTAAGCAACAGTGACAACAATGACCCCAAATACCAAGTGAAAGATCCCCATGGACCTGCTGGATCTCATGACAAAATGGACCATTTTATTGTCTTTTTTTTTTAATGTATTTGGGACAGGGTCTATAGGGTCTCACTCAGATCGGACTTGTAGTGATCCTCCTATTCTCAGCCTCACAAGCACTGAGATTATAGGCGCCAGCCCCGGTACCCAGTCTCAATCACCATCTCAGCATGCCCCATGGGTGGGGCTAGCATGACTTGTGGTGCCGGGAATCGAACCCCACTCAGTCCCTGAGCTCTGCCTAAGTAGGTGCTTTAGTCCACTGAGCGACCTGGCCAGCCCTTTGTTGTTGTCTTATGCAGGTAGGATCAGTAGAACTTTTGAGGATAATTTTTGAGATTAATGAGACTGATTTGTAGGAGTCAGAAGAACAGAGCTCAGAATTCAGTTCTTTATCATGTCATGAAAACAGGGGCAGTGGGTGTGTGTGAAGAGCCCCCCACAGCTCACAGCCCACTACCTCTCCTCTACCTCTCTTCTTATTTCCTGTTGCTGGAGACAAAACCAGCCCTCTTGTACCCCCTGCTCTACCACCAACACAGGATATTTCCCTTTACTTTTTTCTTGTGACCTCTCAGAAAGCCAGCCACCAGCTAGTCCAGAGATTGTGAATTCAGAGGACAGAAAGGCCTGCAAATTCACAGAAATGAATAAAACAACTTAGGAATGGGCAACACGGCCATCTAGACACACCTTCCTTGTCAAGAGGCCATGGCTACTCAGCTCCTAACATCACAGTCTTTCAAGAAAAGAGGGAATCTGGAATTTCATTAAAAAAAAATTCTTTGAATGTTGGAAAGTTAACCAATGATTTTTAAATGTTTAAAATATCCCATGTTCACTGTACTGGAAAGAAACACCTGTGTCTGAGCTGAGGGCTTGAAACCTCTGGTCCATGTTAATGTCTTCATTTTCATAATTCAAAATCCTCGAGGTCCCAAACCCAGCACAGCATTAATTGTTCAAAACCACGGACTTATTAGGTTTCAAAGATCTAGACGCCAACCCTTTGTAGCTAATTTGCTGTGTGGCCTTAAGTTGGTTACTGATTTTTTCTGAGCCTAAGTTTCACCAACTGTGAAAGAAGATAAATATATGACAGCTGTAAAGGATTTGAAGAATTAAAAATAAAAAATGATGAGTGCCTGCTGAGATGCAGGGGTGGGAAGTGCACTGAGAAAGTAATTGAGACTAGGTGTGGTGGCAAGTGCCTGTAATCCCAGCTCTTGGGAGGCTGTAAACAGGAGGATCACTACGAGTCTGATCTTCGCAGTGAGACCCTGTACACCCTGTCCTAAATACAAAAAAGAAAAAAAAGAAAAGAAAGATCACAAGTCACAAGAGGTATGATTGAACAATAAGGTGCATGTTTATGTTTAAAAGTTTATTACAGTAAGAGGCACATTGCCACTAATCCCCCTTGCACTTCTCCCCCTACTTGGAACAGAACTAACCCGCTGATATTGCCACTTCTTCAAGAGTTCTTCTTGCTGTCCTGAAATGATTCTAACCTTTACCACTCATGGTCATTTCAACTTTGGAGAAGAGCCAGACGTCACATGGTGCCAGGTTTGGGTGAATGAGGTGAACGAGAACATACTGTGTTTTTACAAGCCTGTTTTTCCACTGGCTTCTATTCGGCAGTAGTGCTCCCTGGAAGTTTGATCATTCCTCACAAAGACCTTAAGGAGGACTTGCAGAACTGCTTCAGAAAGTAGCAAGGATGATGGGAGAAGTGTGTGTAAAGGAAGAGGGAGTACAGAGCCCTTCCTGGTCTTCACTGCAGCCCAGGAAGTTTATATTGATAATCCCATGAAAAAGTTAATGGGATTCTAGTGGGTGAATTCCAACCTACTACTTCCAGTGCAACCCATGGTGAGACTAAAGACACTAAGGCATACTTGTAGTTATGGGGAGCCAAGGGGTCCCAAGTCCAGCTACAATGAAGGCTAACTGGAACAAAAGCCTCCACCCAGGGCCCAAACCAGGTTTTATTAATTCATGAAGAAGGGAGTGGCTTGAGGATGGGTGACTTTGAGAATGGTGGGACATATGTGAATGCTGTGAGCTGGTCTTGGTAGCAGACTCAAAATCACATCTGCAATATGTAGAGAGGATATGAAGGAAAAGTAACCTGCGTAACACAACTGAGACAGGATCCAAAGTTTCAGGGTCAGCACTTCAGCTCTGCTGCATAAACTTTCAAGTCCCAGGAAGTCATAGCCTTTATCTCGAGGCCGACAGTGTGGAGCACTGGCTCTTCATCCCACCTCATGGGAACAACCAGCGGGGGGATAGGTGGGGGTGGGATGGTGTCCGGGGGAAACACTGTCTATCCTCTTCAAAGACTACCACCAGCACCTCGAATGGATCAATATGCCTTGCTTAAAGCCAATGAAGGGGTAAGGAAAAGTCCTCACTCCTCTGTCCATGTCAATACATGGAAATAGGGTCAGGCTCAGCCAAAATGGAGACAACTGCTCTTCCTTCAAGGAGAGCTGCTCACGTGATTCTCCATAAGGGAGGATGTTTTGAGAGGGGTTAATGACAATGTATCTTCTATGTGATATAGTTTTTAAAAATTAAATATTCACCATATTTTTCAACCACACCTTGTAAGTGAAAACAGCTGCTACAGGGTAGGTCTCCTTTTCCCTCAAGGCTAGCAAGTTAATGGCAGAGCTGAGTGCATGAGCCCACTTACTTTTTCTTTTTCTTTTTTTATGTATTTAGGACAGGGTCTTACTACACAGCTTGGACTTGTAGTGTCGTCCTATTCCAGCCTTTCCAGCACTGGGATTATAGGCATGTGCCACCATGCCTAGCTTCAGTGTCCAGCTGGGGTGGGGGCAGGACCGGCATGGCATGTGGTAGTGGGGATTGAACCCAGGTCCTTGCACTTGCCAGGCAGGCACTTAGACTGCTGAGCTGTCTCCTTGGCCCTGAGCCTACCGACGTTCACCCCCCTGAATCCCTCTTGGTTTTCTCTCACTGCACCTGTGTTTTCTTGTCTCAGGATCCTCATTTTCAGAGATGTATGGCATGATGTACCCTGGATCTGAAGCATAGAACTAGGTATTTCAACACCTGCTTTCTGTTCCCAGGAGCAAGCAACACTGCTCCCTGTAAGTCTCACATTTCCTCTCTGGAACAAAAGTGATGGACAGTGTAAAGTGAGGTGCTAAATCCATATTACATTACATAACCAGCGTGAGCCCATCTGTGAAATGCCCAGTGACTGTGGTCTGGCCCCAGCCTCTCATATGTTGTACCAATACCCAAGGAATGAGTTTTAAAGTGTGGGCTATAAGATTGTCCACAGGTGGCGAGACTAACTGATCAGGAGACAACAACTGGCATTGAAAAGAAAACACGGCTTGCTTCTGACTATGCCTGACTACTGGGACTGCTCTGGGCCAGCCAGCAGGCAGAGGGATTGAGGGCAACATGGAAGAAAAAAATCTTGATTTTGGCTGATACAAGAATAATGAAGGCAAGGCAAGCTACCTCGGGATTGGCTGGGTTGAAAAATTTGAGCCTGAATATAGGGACTGTACTTCCAGGCATCTGGGACCTGGCCCTATGATGATGAGAGCAGAGGGATAGTGGCCCATAAAACAAGTGGTTGAGTGTGGGTTCTGGGCAAGCTTATTGGTATAAAACAAGTGTGCTTGGGGACCAGTTTTGTGGTGTTACTTGGCTGGGCTGTGAGCCACCGAGGGCAGTGGTGGAGCATCCTTCTGTGTTTGTCTTGGTCAAGTCACAGAAGCACGACCTTAGGTACTCTATCTGGTCCCTGGCTCCTGCCTCTTGGGCCCTGTTCTCCTGATCTTCTTCTCTGGTTGCCCAGATCTGAGCAGCTTTGCTCTGCCATGCCTTTCTGCTGTGATGCTTCTGCCTAGGAGCCAGATGAGCATGGACTGAACCCTCTGGAATGGTGAGCTAAATTAACTAATCCTCTCCTCCTTTACAATGTGGGGGTCTCAGTGATAGGAAAGCTGAGTAGCACGCTAGAGACTTGGGGCCCCAGCAAGAGTATTCCCTCTAGCTCTACCAAGGTCTTAGGTGCCATAGTATTAGACGTAGAGAAAGCAGAAAGGCATGCTTAACACATAATGTTCCCAAACCAGCACCTACTGTTTTCACTGATAAGTGTATAGATTCTCAGCAGATCAGGCAGGGGTTTCCATAACAGGCCGCTTGTGTAGGAGCAGAAGAGAAGGCCAAATGACTCAGGGGGATAGGATGTGGGAGATGAAAGCATCCCCAAGCCTCAGGACAGGCTAAGCATGCTGCTAAGAAAAAAGTTTTGTTTTCTCCAGGGTAATATGTTCCATGGCCTGAGATTCTGATGTTCTGGGATGCTCTCGGTGAGATTAAATGCAGCCCCCACTCTCCGTACGTGGAGAAAATTAATTTGGATCCAGAGAGTGCAACGGAGTCGAGATTATTCTGCTTGAATGCACTGACCTTTATCAACCATTTCATCAGAATTTCTGGAGCATGAAGCTGTGTTAGGCTTTCTCTGCAACTGTTCATATACAGAAGGAGGATCATTTCTTTCTGGCTTAAGTCCAAAGCATCATTCTCAAGCATCCAGAGACAGGGAAAGCAAAATCTAATCCATAGATTCAAAATCTAGTTAGGGAATAGTTGTAGGAGACAGCACAAACAGCAGCGAGGCTGCGTGAATCTCCAGAGAAACCTGTTTCTCTTCCTGTCCCTGGGAAGAAAAAATGTATTTTTCAATATCCTTCCATCTCAGCTTGGATGTAGTACCACACAACACACAAATTGCTAGTTTGAGTCTCTTCTTTCAGTTTGACTAGGTAATCAGGTAAGAATGGTTTGGCACACATACTTGAATTCATGCTTAAAAGAAAGACCAAATGCTTTTAGAAACACATCCCAGGAATTTCAAAAACTGGGCACCATTTTTACTATTTAAGAAAAAAATATTTATTTGCAGGAAATGGAAATACAAATGCATTTCGATTTATTGTTTTCAAACTAAGTACAAGTGTTCTACAAAGCACTTTTTTTTGGGGGGGAGGTATTTATCTAGCTATGATAAAGACCAAAAGGCCATAAAAAATAGCACAATAGAACAGATAATTGACTCAACATACTTAGATTTAAACACTGCTGATCCATATAACCTGTTATAAAAGAGAAGAAAACCAGGCTGTAGGTACAGACATTAAAGTTCACTGATGATTACGGTCTAGGGTCTGCTCATATTGTGCAGAAGATCAGTCACAGTGTGTCAGAGTGCTGGTGTTTTCCACAGACTCACACAGTGCTTTTATCTGAGAGGGAGATTTTCTAAGCAGTGAAGGCCATGGGTGCACGGAGTTCATGTTTTCACCCAGCTGGTGAGCAAAAGGATGGAGGCAGAGAAATAGAGCTGAAATCCCTGGGGTCCCTTTTCCCTGAGGGAAAGCCCGAGAGCTGGCGCTCACAGAAGATGGGATGAAAAAGACAGGAGACAGTACCGATGGAGTGCTCCAGCAGGAGGCGAAGAGCTGTGTGCTGCACAGCGGGCCTGGCACAGCGGGTAGAGCTGTGTTCCCTACCCAGAGAGCTGGGAAAGCTTACAGCTGTCTTCAGAAGAAGGTCTGTTCAATCCATGCTACAAACTGTCGCAACCCTGAGTCACTCAATGCTTCATCTACTTCATGGTGACTGGCTATCTTTGCTTTGTGTATCTATAACACTAAGTGACTTTCCACTCACTGTGCGCAATACTCAATATCGAATGTCCCTTCCTTCTAGACAGAGTAAAGCACTCAAGAATTTCCTGTTGCCCACAAGAAGACACCAAGTTTCCATCACCCGTGGTAAGTGCTCACCGTTTGGCCCCAGAGGCCAAAAGCTCTAATCTTCCGATGGACCAGGATCCTCTGCATTATGAAAACATTCTGCTGGGAGGATTTAGAAA
Organism: Octodon degus; assembly: GCF_000260255.1. Taxonomy (NCBI): domain Eukaryota; kingdom Metazoa; phylum Chordata; class Mammalia; order Rodentia; family Octodontidae; genus Octodon; species Octodon degus. Next base: position 18,259,240 of record NW_004524603.1, on the reverse strand, counting down.
TACCTTTAATCCCAGCTGTCCATTGCTGATGTGATTGCACCTTTACAAAATGCAATTTTCCTAATGGATAGAACCCAATGTCTTTCCTCCTGATGTGCACATCTAGTAGCAGCTCACTCTTAGGAAACTAGCTTTGAGCCTCTGCAAGAAGTTGTGTCCCCTACATTCATGTCAACCTGATACTCTAAGGCTATCTATAACTTCTCCCAAGGACAAGAGTCCTCAGTCATCCTGGATTCTTCTGTAAGGCACATGTGAGGCACAAAGTAGGGAAGATAAGGGGGAATGTCTATGTGTGCATCAGAGAGAGAGAGAGAGAGAGAGAGGAAGGTGGAAGACAGAGCTAGCACATGGACCTTTGGAATAGTTTTGATTATATGAAGTATCCTCAGTTCCTTTTATTCTATTCCTAGGACCTAAGAGAGGGCCACACTCTCCCTTACTATAACTGAAACAACCCAGGAGTAACTACATGACTGAGTGATTTGACATCAGTCCCTGGCTCCTTCCGGCATGCTTTGCTGTCTCACCTTTCCTCCACATCTGCCTCCCAAGAGGGTTTGTCCTATCACATGAGCCACCTGTCTCAGCAGTCCGTGGTCAAATAAGTCAGCCCTCCCTAGGGCATTGCAGGCCTGCCAGGCTGTAGGCAGGGGTCTCGGCCTCTAGCCCAGGTTCCTCCCAGATGGGATGCAACAGAAATCGGAGGCATGCAAGGTGGTGCTCTGCTGCCTCCACATCCCCAGGGCAGTACTGTCAGCAGGGATGAGTCCCACTTGGACTTCGGCGATGGGATGAGTCCAGATCTCTGAACTGAACTCACGTGCACACCCCAGATGCTTTGGGTTTTCAGAGGGGCTAGCTCTAGGTGGCCTCTGATCCTGTCCATATTTTTTGGTGATCTGAGGATGTAAGAGGGAAGGTCCGTAAAATGAAGAGAAAGCATTTTAATAAAATACTTGTGACAAATATCCTGGACACTGATTCAGTATCAAAGCAAAGAAGAATCAGTTCAACACTTACTCTACAGGTACATGAGATTCACAGCCAGCTTATGGAATCCAAGCCTAACGGAGAGATTAATTAGGGAAAAGGATCTGGTATGCATGGTTGGTTTGTAAATAATTCAAACTGAACAATATTTTCCCAATCTACAAAGAAGATCTCCAAATCAAGATCATTTATATTCATCAAAAGGTTAGCTAGTTAAGCCTACACCAATGTCAGCTTCCACCCCCACTTCCTGCCAAAAGGGAACAATCTAGTTTAGCTGTCAGACTTTTACAGAACACTCTTTTCCAGTATCCATCTGTAATGCCAAGTTGAGAGCTGAGAAAAGAATCGTTCTAGGGGCAGGGGCTTCCTCAGGTTTTATCCAGTGAATCTAAGTAAGACCTTTCTTTACCAGGGGAACCAGAAAAAGTAGGGAAGAGGGAAAGCCTACTTACACAAGGAAAGCAGAATGAGCGGGTTTCACTTTTTTAAAGCTTTTCGTTTTTCTAATAGACTCGTATTCTTCAAAACTAAAGTTCGGGTTCAAAAAAACAAACACAAAAAACTATTTGAGATTTGGTTTGGTGGTATGAGCCTGTAATCTCAGCTCTTGGGAGGCTATAAGCAGCAGAATCAGTATGAGTCCGATTCACTAGTGACACCCTGAATACCCTGTAGACCCTTCTCTAAAAAAAAGTACAAAAAAAAAGCTCAGGTGTCAACATGTGCCACGATTTGACAACTTCAGAGCTAGCAATGAATGCATGACAGGTCTTTGGGGTGTGTACCCCATGGGGAAAACAAATCCGTGGACACACTGGGCTTCATGCTTGCACAGAAATGGAGCACACAGCCATCAATTTTCTGGTGTTATCCAACTCTCCTGGGTCCCACTGACCCCAGTTTGCCCCCAATGGAAACAATATTTAGTTCCCTTTATTTCTCCAAGCCAGGAATGGAGGAGGGAGGTTTAGAGCCCTGTCTCCAGTTATAGATTGTGTTCTGGAAAAGCTCTGCCATTTGACATCTGGAGAGAGCTATGTGAAGCAAGGGTAGCTAGGAACAATGAAATTCTCAGCGCACAAAGGATGAGGGCTAGATATTACCAGGTTTTTCTTCTTTCTTATTCAGAAATGTGGGTGTTCCCCCATCAGGCTCAGCTGTAATGGACAGCAAGCTGCCTGTGACCTCTCGTCGGTCCTTAAACATGGAAGCCTTCTTTTCTCATCACTTATATGTCACCTGAGCTATTTCTGGGTTTTTGTCTTCTTAGGGCCACACAGTCTGCCTGAGTGACAAGCAACCAACCTTTGAAGGGATGGGTTGGGTCAACTGTGGCCCATGGTTACCGGATACCAGCAGGGCCAACAGGATCAAGAGCCTGAGCTTCTGGAGCAGAAAAAAATGAACTCGGAGTCACCAGTCAACCCCTCCTCCCAGAGTCCAGATGTCCAAGCCTGCCCTGGCCACTGAGAGGGATGGCCAGAGGCTGAAGACGGCTGTGGTCATGATAAACCAGTCCAATTCCCACCACAGATGTGGCCAGACAAACAAAGCAGGGAGCTGCTTACAGGGAACGACAGCACAGGCTAATGCCACCAAATCCTGTGTCTGATATGGGATGGACAGGGACTGGGCATAATCCCTCTTAAGTACAGGCTCCAATGTTGACATGGATGGTGATGACAAGATGGGGGAGGGGAGAGGGAGATGGAGCGAGAGGGCGAAACACAGAAAGACAGAGAGAAACACACATACACAGAGACACACACGAAGAGAGAGAGAGAGACAGAGAGAGAGAGAGAGAGAGAGAAAGGCAGACAGAGAGACAGACAGACAGAGAGAAAAGCCAAAGCTAAAGGCCCTTCACTGCTACTAAACATAAAATACCAAATGTAAGCATATTTCTTGCACAAATCTTTCACAAGCTAAGAAAAAAAAAACACTTAAGGGAATCTTCTACCTTCTACAATAAAAAGGCAATTTCCATTTCTTATATGAAAGAGGAAAGTTTTTTTTTTTTAAACTAGAAAAGTGACTTTTTTTAATCATTAAAAAAAATAAAAGTAGAGTGGGGGTTAGGTTATATCTCTTTGGGTGAGCTGCAAAGTAGCCTAACTTGACCATAAAAGGTAAGAACGCGGCTATGCGAATGTGCCCTATTCAACCCTCGGGTGGAGGAAGGCAGAGGGGAAGGAGAGAGAGGGGAGGGGTGGAGCCGGGCAGGCGTGCAGGTCAAGCGGGCAGCAAGGCCTACTGGAGGGGACAGGCTTCCCTTCCCTGTTATGCGAACCGGAGAAAGCAGGGGCCACACAGCCGGGCGCCTGAGCACCTCCTGACTCCGCCCGCGCCTCCGTGCAACGCGAGGCACTTGCTAACATGGACTCTCAAGTGTAATGATTACATAAGGCCTCCAATTTCAAAGAAGCAAGGAAGGAAATAAAACATTATGTGGAAATATCGGGAATCCCAGTGCCTACAGGGGGACCTCCTAGCTCCAAAGGCGACCAAAGACTTCCTTAGCATGGGGGGAGAGGCACAGGCTGTCCCAGTGTGGTCACGGGTGGGAAGCCTCACCAAGCTAATAAATACTATTTACAAACGGGGACGGGGAGCTGGAAGGGAGGGGCGTGGGCCTGCGGGCGGATGGTAGGTGGGAGAGGTCCTACAAGCACGAAGATGGGCAGCTTCGCCTGGAGGAGAACAGCCTGGTTGACGCTGTTCGGCATTGCACGTGCGGCCTGAGAATACAACGGGAGCCCTTGTCTGTCCACGCCAGGGCAGGGACAGGGGGGCTCCAGAGGGCAGAGGAGGGAGGGGCGGTCCCAGGGCTATAGGCATTCGTCTGGGAGGCCGGGCGGTGAAAGCAAGCAGGATGGACAAGAGTCAGTGCTTGACTGGATCGCAACAGGCACCGCAGAGGTCTGTGGCTAGGGGCTGGGGTCTCGGGAGAACATGAATCATCTCTTTTCAAAGAGGGGTCGCACCTTGCAGGGGAGAGTCAGTCAGTTATCTTGGCACTACGGGTAGAAAGGAGCCTGCCGGTCCCGTCCCGGCCTTCTCCTAACAGAGCTTCCTATGACAGTGAGAGAAGGGGCGACAGGCAGCCAGGCGCTGGTGGCGATAGCCGGTGCCTCGCGTTCCCGCCGCGCGCGCTCGCCCAGGTCTTCATCCGGATCCAGTGGCAAAGAGGAAAAGCTGTGACCACGATGGTTTAGAGACACAAAGTAGAGGTAAAAGGAGAGAGGGCGCGGAGACGCCGCCTAGAAGGTGGCATTCACTCTTCGGTCCAGCTCTACAACTTTGAGTGTTTGGTTCCCCTCCAGTTTGGCGCTGACCCTGGAAGGCGTGAGGAGGAGAAAGAAGGGTTAGCTGCAAAGCATCAGCTACAAGTCTCCTGGCCTCCTCTGGGCGCAGCCGCGTGGCCTGCCCCCAGCTGACGTCTTGTCACGGTCCCACCTTTGTCCACCACCCAGGAAGAGGCATCTCTGCCCAGTTGGTAGGCAGAGAGATCTGGTACTAGTATTTTCTTTTTTCAAGTTATTTTTTATTAGCACATGTTTGCTAGATATAATGATCCCATTCATCGTGGGGGATTTGCACCTGTTCATAACTTATCTGAATTCTACTTTTTTCTTTC
>NW_004524603.1:18249625-18254507 GCF_000260255.1 Octodon degus | reverse complement strand
TTTTTTTTTTCCAATCAACTACAGGTGCTTAGGCTAGGCTAAATTTTGGAATTTTTTTTTTTTTTTTTTTCCAATCAACTACAGGTGCTTAGGCTAGGCTAAATTTTGGAAATCTAAAAATAAAAAGATGCGGCTGATCCCTATTCCAGAAGAGCTAATAATCTAGGTAAGTATTTTATTTTGGTGTTGTTTATTTGTTTGTTTGGTGGTGGTACCAGGGATTGAACTCAGGATCTTGCACTTGCCAGGCAAGCACTTCTTCCACTGAGCTATCTCCTGGCCCCACAGATAAGTATTCTTTACAAATGAATTAATTAGTTGGAAAATAAATACATCATATCAAATTGTGTAACAACCTGAAAGCCTCCAGGTCACCTAGATTTGGGGCTCTCCAATGGGGCAAAGAGGGACACTTGTGTTCTCAGACAAGTAATCAGCAGCTAAGGTTTTAGAGGTATCTAGTGGTGGCCCCAGATTTTCTCCAGAATGGGAATAAAAGTAAAGCCTTGTTTCCTGGGTAGTTCCCATGATTTATGTGATAGCACATGTGTAAATGCTTCAAATAGTAAGCATTAGTCAATGCTAACTGTAAACACAAAAACATATAAATTCTTCCTGCAAGAAAACTGAAGAATCTGGAGTGCGAGCCTTCTACTGTTGTGGAACATCCTCACTTCTAGGAAGCCTGAGGAAAACCACCAACCACACCCACATCACCAGAAACCTGGGTACACACTCAGCAGCCTCCTCTCACAGTAACAAGCCCCCGTGGTCCTGTCCGCCTTTATATTTACAAGAAGATTCCTTCCCCATAATTACCTAAGAAACACCACTCCTGGAGAACTGGAGCCAAACCCAGTTTACTTTCAGGCTGGGAAAAGATTCTGCAGAGGCACCCCTAGTGCTTCTCAAACACGGGCAGTATAAACATCTAAGTGGACACGGGTTGGGCAGACTGCATCTGAAAACCCTAACTCTGAAATGCTCCAAGGTCCAGAGCTCTTTCCGTGCCACTGTGGGGCCACAAGAGGAAAACTCCACACCTGGCTCATGTGGCAGGGCACAGATACAGGACAGGTGCAGTCCAACCCATATGATGTCATCAGGCTGTGTGTGCATGCGTATATGAAACAGATCAATTCCGTGCTTAGACTAAGACATGTTGTTACGTTACAAATGGTCCAATCTTTGAAAAAAACTTCAAAATGCAAACATGTCTGGTCCCAAGCATTCCAGATAAAGGATGCTCCACCTGTAGTTACTGCTGATACACGCGAGCAGATATACAAGTCATGAAGCATGCTGGCAGCGCGCATCCTTTCCCTCTGTGGTTGGGAGGATGTCAGAGAAAGTGCCTCCTTACAGCGAGCACCACGCTGCTGCCCCGGCTGAGTGTGCACTTCCTGGCCTTGGAGTGATGACAGAGACAGGGAGGAGGTCTGGAGTTCAAGACCCTTCCCCTTGCCTCAGGGACACCACAGCAAGCTCCCACCTGCTGCTGGGCCGCCTGTTCCCTGCTTGGGCAGCTGTGGGCCAGTGGCGCATTCTCTCCAGTGCCAGGCCCTGGAAATGGGTACTGTGAGAGGAGGAAGCGCAGGTGGCCCTGGGCGGGTGGACTCCACAGCCCACGCCCAATGCTGACTCACACCCTTCACCCTCACCCCAGGGCTCGTGTGCAGGACTCACAGGTGCTGCTGCAACTCCAGCAGCACTGCCTTCTCCAGGCCAGTCTCGTTGGAGATAAGGAAATGCTGAAGGTCCACATCAGGCAGCGACTCCAGCCCCGATGCCCGGAGCAAGGAGGAGCCCGGCTCCCAGCCCCCGAGCTCCCCGGTGGAGGCTGGGCCGGACGGTTCCTCCAGTGGAGAATGTTCTTCATAGATCAGCAGGTTCCTGGATCTCACTGTGGACAGAGCAAAGCAACAGGGTGTGAGCCAAAGGCCGCAGGAGCCCTAATTACATGTATTCTTGTACGTACATCCCGTACTAAAATGCCCAAGGCTGGCGGTAAATAACAACCGGCATGTTCTTGTTGGCCAGGAAAGACAGTGCCAACTGGATCTCGCTTTCTGTAAAGACTTCAGAGTTTGTGCATTGAAAAATTACATCAATTATACAGTGCTGGAAGAACAAGGGAAAAGCAAATAAACATGAAGCCAACTACCACCCCCACTGCTTTGAAAACAAAACTCCCCTCCTTACCCACCCATAATCATCCAGAGGACACAATGTGTGCAAAATGGGAGTGGAATCTTTGGACATGCCCAGAACCAACTATGAGAGGCATCCCCAGTGAGGAGGCCTTGTGTGGGGGAGAAAAGGTACATGCGCATTTTCATTTAGAATTGGATGAGGCAAAGCTGAGCCATAAATCAGAGGAGAGAGACAATCTCTTCTGTTTTATAGGACAGTCACATACCTAGATGGCTCCGCGGCAATTTTTCCTCGACATAGAAACTATGTTCCCATTAGCTTCCAACATTTAGAGATGTATTCCCTTAGGGAAAGAGCTTCCCAACAGGCCACTGAAATGATCTGAATGGAAGGCTAGTGGTCTTGTTTTTCACCAGGCAGGGACACAGGTGGCTCTTCAGGTTGGCAAAATCGTCCCTGTTCTGCACCTCCCAGGTCCATTCTTGGCTTCATGCACACAAATGCCTGTCTGTGCATGCAGCCCCTACTTGTCACTTGTTTATTTCCTGCTTGCTTAGATCATTAGTCTAGGTGAGAATCTGCACCACTTCTTAAGTAACGCCAGAGCCTCTAAATTCTCTACATGTCAACTATCCTGTTTTGTGAGCAGACTTATTCTTTAATTTCATTTTGCAGCCTTTTAGTGTGGCAGCATGCAATTCCACACAGCGGAGGGAGAAACCCTGGAGCACCCTTAAAATGTCACAGAAGGCTTAGCATTCCCCACGTCCTGCCCACTTCCTGAAATCCACATCCTTCCCCCTCATCAGAACTCCAGAGGGGATGTCAACACTTGTCAGAGAACAAGGTTTGCAGCATCAGCCTGTGAACTGTGTTCTGCAGAACTCTGGAGAATGGGAGTGCTGCCTCAGCACGGCCAGGGCAAGTGGAGAAACTAATCTCTAAAACACTGGACTTTCATGTAAGATTCCCTTCAGAAAGCTAGGAAAACCAGAAAGAAAAAGAAAAAAAAAAAAAAAGACCCTTCCCAGGTGGCTAGCTGCGTGAGTCTTACCAATGGAGGCTGCATAAGGCTCTGGCAGAGAATGCTGGCTGGGTAGCGCCATCTTGGTGGCAGAAGGGTAGGGCCCATAGCCCTGAAATAAGCTGCCAAAGGCAACAGCAAAGCACAGCACAACGACCTGGAGAAGGGGGAGAGAACACATGGGCTGTGGGTTCAAAGCAGTCACCACAGAGCAAGCCCACAGCCCTGCAAAGGAGGCAGACACACCCTCTGGTCACCTCATGGTAATGACATGCAAGGGACCAGCCCTAGAGCAGGCTACATGGTCTCTCCGGCTGCACTGCACTTGGCCTTAGCAATGAGGGAAAGCCGGGAGGCAGGGGACAGGGCAGAGGTGGTTCCTGCGCCGTCCCCAGGGGAAGCTCACCATGAGGCAGGTGCCAGTCTGTGTGCCAGCCAGCTTGCAGGTCCTGGAAACCTTGCCCATCACCAGAGTCTGAAGCTTCTGGAGTTGCTGAAGGAGAGTCCTGTCCATGGTGACAAACACAAGGGAAGAAGGGACATGAGAAAGACGAGATGCTTCTGAGTGATGCCCATCCTAGTCTCCTCTGTGGCTGCTGTGGCTCTGTGTCTGCATTTGCACAGGGGACTGAGGCAGCTTCCTCTGCATGGGGGATGGGCAGAATCCAGGGCCTGCTGGCTCCCTCAGCACGGTGCTCCCTGGAGCTCAGAACCAACCTCAACACCGTAACAGCTTGTTCTGTTCTGAGTAGGAAAAAAATGTCCCCAAAGGATCCGTGAACACCTGAAACTCATCTGTGACCCACTGAGAACAAACAAAAGAGACAGCTCTAATCGGATGGTCACTGTGTTCTGAATGTCTTCCCCACCAAAGAGTGCTGTGTGAAGCCCCGGCCCCTAAAGGGATGGCATTGAAAGTGAGCCCTTGGGAGTGGGATGAGGCCCTTGGAAGGGGCTGAATACTCTACAGTTCTTCCCAACCACCCTGGGAAGACAGCTAGAACATGGCTGGCATGAGCCCAGAGGCAGCCTTCACCAGTCCACCAACTCCGCCAACACTTTGATCTTGGACTTCTCAATGTCCAGAACCATGGGAAATACTTTCTATTGTTTATAAGCCATCAAGTGGATGGCATTTTGTTTTAACAGTCTCAGCAAAGAGACCTCACTAAACCAAGAGCCCAAAGACATAGGTGAAAGAGGAAAAGCAGAAAGGAGAGAGGACAGACAGCAGCAAAAAAAAAAAAAAAAAAAACAAGTGAAGGTGTGACCAGAGGTGGTGGTCATGGCTAGAAGTGGTGACAGTGTCCCTGAGCATCAGGCAGTGAGGTGGCACTGAAGAAGAGGGGACAGGGATAAAATGGCAAGGGAGGCAAAAGGCTACCTCAAGCCTGTGCTTGGCTCCTGAAGGCTCACCGCAGCCCTTCACTCAAAAACAAAGCCAGGGCCAGCCAAACAGCTCAGTGGATTAAAGCGTCTGCTTGGCTAGGGGTTCCATCCCCTGGCCTGCCATACTGGCCCTGCCCCCAGGGCACGCTGAAACAGTGATTGAGACTGGACGTGGTGGCACACACCTGTAATCCCAGCTCTTGGGAGGCTGTGAACAGGCAGATCACTACAAGTCGGATCTAGTAGTGAGCCCCTGAACACCCTGTAGACCCTTCCCTAAAATACAAAAACAAAGCCACCCTATAGAAGCTGATT
>NW_004524603.1:18244414-18249255 GCF_000260255.1 Octodon degus | reverse complement strand
AAGGCTCGGGGATGAGGACAGCATTAACTGCTCTGTGTGACGTCTGAGTACAGAAAGAGCAGACATTGAAGTTTACAAAGCCTGAAGACCACAAGGCACAGACAAGCATCCAACTCATACCCTCCCTAATGATTTCACCATGAGCAACATAAAGAGGTAAGGTCCCTCCCACCTTGGTCTCTTCCTTAAGTCCAGTCAACGCACACAGCAAAGTGGAAAGATTTTATGAGAAGGTGCTTTTTTTCTCGAGGCTCAAAGAATTTTGGAAACTTCACATGGTGACGTAATGTTCGCGAGCCGCGCAAGTTCCCTGGGAAACATCAGCAAAGATCACTCATCTTGCAGAGACAAAAGCTGGGCTTTCATAGTGAGCTTGGTTCTCATCACAGTCTGTACCCTGAATAACGTTCAAGCGCTGGAGATCCAAGCAGCCTCTTGCAAACATTGCAATTTCTCCCTGGCAAGCACCAAAGAAGCCACTTCTCCGACTTCAGCAAATCAAGGACAGGTTGGCTAGAAGAAGGGCTCTGCTTTCAGCAATAAAATGAAGAGGGGTGGGAAGAACGGAGCAGCCCGTGGCACAGACAGCAGGTGCTTTCTCAACTCAAAAGCTCCACATGGATCCATCCACACTGTATTTTTACCTTTCAGAGCAATTCCTTTAATTAATTAATTAATTAATTTTTGGCGGAAGTGAGGATTGAACTCAGGCCCTTGCACTTGCCAGGCAAGCACTTATTCTACTGAGCTATCTCCCCGGCCCCTACAGCAATTCCTTTAAGCAAATCAGAGTGGTTAATTTAATTTCTATTTAATGTTGCAAGTCTTTTTGGACTTGTACATGTCTTGTTTCTGGTTTTATAAAAGTATGATCATATGTAGTTTAATATTTATTTATTAACGTGGTACAGGGTCTTGCTATGCAGCTCGGACTCACAGTGATCCTCCTGTCCCAGCCCCAGTACTGGGTTTATAGGTGTGTGTCACCATGCCTGGTTTCGGTGGCCAGCACAGTGCGCCTGGGGTTCCAGGACCAATACAGCATGTGGTACCAGGGATCGAACCCAGGTCCTTGAGCTTGCCAGGGAGGCGCTTAGACTGCTGAGCTACCTCACCAGCCTCACATGTAGTTTAAAACTAAGTTATATTTGCATATATTCAAGTGACATATTCTTTAAAAGAGTTCTGTGCACAATTCAGGGCTATGAAATACTGAGAACATGATTCCTTGAAGTAGCACTTAAAAGGATGATGCAGAGTGGGAGCGCACTTGCCTAGCATGTGCAAAGCTCTGGGTCGGGTGCCCAGCACCACAGTGAGTAAGTGAGTGAGTGAGTGAGTGACTGAGTGAGTGAGTGAGTGAAAGGATGCATATAAAATCCACTTAAAGAAAAAGTATGCAACTAAGTAGCTCCGTGAAGTAGCACCTTTCCTCACCAAATGCCTTTCTTCTCCCCAGGTACCTCCCTCAGACCCACCAGCACAGGTGTCTTTTCAAACTATGAGCAGAGTGACTTACCGCCTGGCCACTTCCTGAGCACTCTCACAGAGCGCAGAGTGTGCGGGCCTTAGCACACACTAGCATTATCTGTACCGCTAGCCCCAACACCCTCACTAGGTTCTCTCTGATAGGATTTCTGAGGCAGATATACAGATGAGCCCACAGGTGAGACCACCTGGCATAACCCTTTCCTCTCACACGCTGGTCATTTTCCAGGGTACCCATTACCAGGTTTTGGCAGCCTGCTCCTCTACGGCCAAGGGCCTCCCTATTCCTTGGTCTGCTGAAGAGTCATTTCTTCCAGTGATGGCTGCCATTTTTGCTGAGCTCCCCAAATCTGCACTGGACACTCCTGTTACCCCGTATCTGTGCCCTGCAGGCTCTGTGTAGGAGGGTGACCTCTCTCCATCCAGCGTTTGGTCAGATGTGACCTTTCTAGAGCGTACCCAGGGCCCATTACTTTTGCTCTCAAGTCGTGAGTTGCTTTGAAAATGAAACCACCACTTCTATTTTCTCCTCACAGTTCCTGTTACCAGCAAACAACCCACACTTCCTCCCTGCCCAGTGTTTAGAGTGTGAGCCGCTGAGAAAACAATTTCCACATACTTGTAATCATTCCTCCATTCTGATTTCTGGTTTACTTGACGAAGCCTGGTTTCCTTTTCCCTAGAACCAATGGTCTCCCAGGAGGCACTGTGACCTCTAGCAGACCGGATAAAGCTGAAGTCCACTCCCTGAGTGCCTTAGAATCAATGTGCGCCACCCCTGTCCCAGCCACCTAGTTACTGGTACAAAATGCTGCAAGTTTGTAAGGACTACTTCAGCCTGGCTGCAGAGCACAGCGAAGGGCCCGTCCTTACTACCTTAGGGTGAGGTCAGGCTGCTTCGCTTGACATTCACAAGGGCATCCTCCCCGATCTCAGAGATGATTACATGGTGAATCCACCACAAATGAAAATGGTTGCTTAATGGCCCCTGATGTCTAACAGTGTGCAATCCAGCTCTTCAAAAAGAATGAACAGGTAGCTTAAAATACACATGTGGTTTAGAATTTTGGTGACATGTAGCCGTGATTGATAATGCAGAGTCCGCTGCTGTTTCTCCCCCTTGGGTTGAAGGTAAACAGCATAGATGGTGGAAACGACACTGCAAAAGTCCCGCCAATTGGCAACCCTGAAGCACCATAAAGGGGGTTATTTCATCCACTCCAAGCTATTAAGATCTAGTGGGGTTGGGGAAATTTACATACATACACACTCACATGAAAAAAAAAACTTCTTCGTTTTCATCACAAAGAAAAATTAACAGTGATTGAGTCTGAGAAATTGCATACGCCAAAAGACTACATCAGCATCTGAAAGTCACGTGACTAAGAGGAATGGGTTGACTACAACTACCTGACGCCATAGCTTGTGTATTGTTCAGTATTGTACAGTGCAACGCCCGAATCAATAACCTAATAAAATGAACAACCAAAGTCTTCCTAGCTAAGTTCATCTTACTTAAATTCAGTCCCAGTCACATCATAATGACACCAGCCATATGGAGAGATAGTTTATATATGTGGTTAGATAGGAAAATGGTATTACATTATTAAAAAAAAAAAAAAAAAACATAGGCCACAGAAGAGTTACAGTAAAGCCCAGGCACAAGCAAAAGCCACAAGAAAACCCAGCCCAATGGTAGTGAGACACATACTAACAAGCAGTCACTGATAATGACACCTATAAAAACACTTTAGTCCAAATAAACATTCCAGGGCACATTTTTTCATGCAAGTGATAGGAAAAACAATGACAGGGACTCTTTGTTCTACTTCCGGTATCAGGGAGTCAAACTCAAGCTTTTTTTTTTTTTTTTTTGCTTGCAGTACTGGGGATTGAACTCAGGACTCTGTGCTTGCCAGGCAAGCGCTTATTCTACTGAGCTATCTCCCTGAGGCCAAACCCAAGCTTTATTTAAAAAAATGGGAATGGTAAGCCCTGTCCCTGTGTCAGATACCAAGAGAGTAGAGGAGATGGCCCTAGGATTGGTAAGCCAGTGGCCAGATAGCCAAGCAGGAGGATGGGTTCCCAAGGCAAAGAATGGTCAGTTTTAGACCCCAGAGCTACTGCTTTGCACCCCTAATCAAGTTATCTAAGATCTGAGGTTAGGCAGGTAATCAAAAATAATTTCTTTGACCACATCAGCTAACAAGATAATGGGAGAATCACTCCTCCTGGGGTGCTCTGAGTCAACTGAAGCAAAATGTTTTGGAAAAGCACCTGCTGTCTCTTTTCACTGATGACAGATGGAGTGAGCCCTTTTTACTGCAAAGCCTGTGACCTCATAACTGATGTGTCGGTCTGAGATAATGCAGTACTTTTTTCTGAGGCTGCTGGGACAGATGTCACTGCCTACTGCACTAAGAAGTTGGATGACAGCTGGTCCCCCACTTGTGCAAAGGGCTGGGGGCTGGGTGGAGACAAAGCAGACGTCAGATGAAATGGAAAACTTATTTTCAAACTGAAGCTATAAAAAGTCAACCGTAGCCCAGACCCAATGGTACCTTCAAAGCTACATAAACTTTCCCTTTATTATAGTATTTTAAATCAGCCGTGATCATGGCTAATTATGGCTTAATGAATTCTTGGGCGTCTGGGAGCAAGGTCTTAATTTAGAGGAAGGAATACTCTTAGCACACATTTATCTGGGCCAACAGATTTTTCACAATTTGTTACACTGGAGTGTCCAACGCTTGATTAAAAATGTGGATTTTGTCCTATGGTGAAATGTAAGAAAAAAATAAATTTGGTGGCTATCTTCATACAGTGCTTTGCAAAAGAGCAGTCGGAGGCAGCTGCCAGCCTTACCCAAAATAAAGCATCACCCTGTATCTGCCAGGCAAATCAAAGGAAACTGGGCAAAACATTCAAAAGCATCCAAGAGCGCGAGACACAATCTTATCATAACCAGGAAATGCAACAACAGGCTCCTATGCTATCTTTATACTCAGTTTAGGTTTTTTTTTTTTTCTTTCTATTTACAAGAAGGAAGCAGAGCAACAGAGTGGAAATAATCATACAGTGATCACAGGTGGGAAACTGAACATTCAGAAACTTAATTTCTCACTGGAGTCAGAAACCAGGCAAAGGAAAACATTAATGGTTTCCGTCACTTGCTGTGTTAGAAGCTTCGACCTGGGCCGTTTCTACAGATGTGCTTCCCATTCAACCTGGTAGCATACCTTTCTTAGAAATGGCACTTGAAGGGGCTGGGGAGACGGCTCAGTGGAATAAGCGCTTCCCAGGCAAGTGCAAGGGCCTGAGTTCAATCCCCGGTTCCGCAAAAAAAAAAAAAA
>NW_004524603.1:18239050-18243644 GCF_000260255.1 Octodon degus | reverse complement strand
GGCATGTGGTGCTGGGGGATTGAACCGCGGTCCCTGTGCTTTGCTAAGCTTGTTCTAAGTAGGTGCTTTAGACCACTGAGCCATCTCACCAGCCCCTACTGTATATATTTTTAATGAAACAAAATCAAAATATAAAATATCACACACACACACGCATAGTAACTATTACGTGTCAAAACATACACATTATTTAGCTATGTGATGTATACATACATCTTCATGGAGAGTGTTAGGTCCCTTATTTATAAGACACAAAATGTAAAATGGTTACACAATCAAAAAAAGCGGAGTGCCACTTATCTGGCACAAATACGCACACAACTCTCCTAGGGGCTATCAGGCGGTCTCACGATAGACTAGGTCAACATCTGGGTCCTTCAGACACAAAGTCTCCCCTGAATCCAACCCACCCTGCCACTGCCTTTCCACCTACCACAGGCGCCCAGAAAGTTCTGTGGCTGGGAACAGTGCCCCAAAGCTGAAATCTATCTCCAAGTGTGGGAAGGCTTCGGGAAGCAGCGCTAATATTCAGAAATTCTACACTGCCTCTAAAAATATTTAAGAAAGATCATGAACTATTTTAAAAACTTTGAAATGGTAAACTATGACACAAAAAAACAAGCATATAAGCTAAAACCCTTAAAGCCTGAGTTAATTATTTGTTTATGAAGTTCTGCTTACATTCTGAGGGTTGTTAATGGGCTGTGGCGTAAATAAAAGAGAAAGAAAGAAAAGACTGTACTTTATATAACCTTTTTCTTTCTGCGTGATGTCTACATTACAGGAGGTTTATTTATTTTGCAGAGACCAGAGGATTTTTCTGAATTACTATGTTACCTCCAGGCTCAGGAACACAAAAAAGAGAATTCTAGAATACTTTCTGGGGCTGTGGACTTTCTAACTTTGCCACTAAATTACACTAAAATGCGTTTCTAATCTCTCTAGAGAATGTAGTCTTGTACCCGACAACTCTTTGAAGTTTGCAGAGTTGCCACATGAAAGCCCGTACTCTGCACACAACCAGAGACCAGAGATCATGGAGAACTGAAAAGTAAATTAAACCAACTTAAAAATTCACCAAGAAAGCATCCCGGGCCATCTGCGTGTCCTCCGTGGCTTCTCTGTGTATGGCAGAGGGTGGGCTGGGCCAGTTATGGTCAGCCTAGAAGAGGTGAGAAGAAGGCACACACAAAGATTGTGAAAGTGTGTGGTCAAAACAAGAGTGAATGGACACAGCTGTGTGGGCCAAACAAACCAACCCCAAGAGCCAGCCCTCAGCCGAAGCCCAGCGCACTTAGCCCGAATGATCTTCGCCAGGAATCGCTCATAGATTTTGAAGAACAAGGAAAAGTAGAGTTAAAGAAAAAGACTCTAGCTAAGAGGACGGTGAAAAGGAAAGTTAGGAAACTATTTCTGATCAACAATAGAGATCGATATCAACTATGTTCCTTACTTCTCTGAAGTCTGGGGAAAGAGTACAAAAGAACCCATATCTTAAGCTTCCTCTTTTCTCTCCTCCAGGCCAGGACGAGGGCCTACAAGCTGTTCCCAATATGGGTGCCTTCCTGTGCCCTGTGCAGTAGGTCTGAATGTAGAACTCCCGGGCTCCCTGGCCTTAATGTACTGAGACGAACAGAACTACACCAGGCTACAGCCTGGCTTTGCCATACAACACTCGAGGTGGGGGGGGGGTGGTTAGGGAACAATCTTCTCTGGGCTTTATTTTTTTTTTAAATTAATGTGTTTGGTAAAGGGTCTTGCTACATGGACTTGTAGTGGGCCTCCTGTCTCAGCCTCCCCAGTGCTGGGATTACAGGCGTGTACCACCACATCCAGTTTTGGTGGCCTGCTCTGGGTCCCAGCACAGGGCAGGCAAGGCATACAGTCCTGGGAATCGAACCTGGCTCCTTGCACTTGCTAGGCAGATGCTTAGATGACCGAGCTATCTCCCTGACCTCTCTCTGGCCTTCTGATGCCTTCAAAGGACACAGGAAGAGACATCAGAAGAGAACAGCTGTTCTGCTGGACGTGCCAGAGCTACAAGCCTGGTTCTTCATAATGGTCACTTCTCAAGTTGAGTACAAAAGCTAGCATCCTGGGAAGATGACATAATGATGTCTCCCCTTCAACTAAAAGGCAGGTTTATTTACTACTTGCTAAAAAAGCAGTGAGTTATCCAAGCTCAGGCTTCCTTAGCTGTGTCCCAAACCCACTGAGAGAGTACAACATCCAACTGATCTTCCCCAGAGCCGGAGGTCACAGGGAACGGAAGTAGACATGCCAGTGCTCCCCTTGCAGGCTGGGCTGTGAGCAACGATACCCTTTTCTGGACTCAGGAATCGCATGTTTCCTATCAGTTCAAATTGAATCCCAAACCCAGCATACCCTAAAGGCTCTCCAGGCACTCACCAGGCCCAGGTCAGATTCTACTCAGAACCCTCACAAGAGCAGTTGATGGCTATCCCAGTGATCTTACAGTTACCTACGGCTCACTGGGCTTGCTTTCCATAGAACAGAGCAGGGAGAGAGGCCCACAGTGACCCTGGAAATGGGCTAAGGTGAATCCACAATCTCAGTCACTAGGCCAGGGTCAGGAAGTGGCCGGGTGGGGACCTGGCATAGACACATCCCTTTGATCTTACTGATGCTCGTCCCTTGGTGAAGGGGTGGCAGCAGGCGAGGAGGGCAGCTCCTTCAAGATGTTGCTGAGTCCTCCGGACCTGGTCAAAGGACCCAGGCTGGATCAAAGGACACACAGGCACAGTGGAAGGAGAAATCAAGACTAGGCCCAGGTGAGAAGTTACGTGGCTGAGTTCTAGCTGCTGTTCTATCCCTCATAGTTGGATGACCCCACCTCCCTGGGCCTCAGCCTTTCCTGTAAAAGAAAACCATTAGCAGATAAATGAGATGATCTCTAACTTCACATCTAAACTCCTATGAGGCTATGAAGTCAGGGTTGGCGGAATGGGACTGCGGCTTGCGGCCCCACAGAAGCACGAGAAGAAGACGAATAATGAATGACTTGAGCCCAGAACACCTACCAGGAAGGGCTGGCTAGGGAAACTGCACAGTTCCTCAGAAGAAATTACATAAGGGGGAAGAACACAGTGCCTCAGGGGCGAGAGTGAGAGAGGGCCATTTGGTCTGAGGTCAGTGGAAGGCTGAGGAAGGCAGAGAAGGCTCTGCTAAGTGAAAATGCATTTCCTGCCTGCGCTGAGGAGGGACGGCCCCTGGGAAACCATCTCCCTTCCACCTCCCACAGCTCCCGATGGTGTGCAATTAGTGGAGCACCTTAGTGGGGCAAGTGTGAAGGTGCGTTCACACCACGCCGGCTTCCTCCGAGAGGCGCCTACAGGAAAGCTGCAGAAAGAATGGCGATGCAAACAGCCGCATCTCCTGTCCCCTTCCAGTGTCCTGAGCGCAGATAAAAAAGCACCTTTCTTCCCCGGAAACCAGGGAGGCTCCTAAGTCCTCCTGTGGTGTAGCCCGGAGCAAAGAAAGTGGGAAGAGGCATCGATGTGCAGTGGCCACTTGCCTTACCTGCCACGTGGGCCATGGGAAACACCAGCACCCAGGGTCCCCCACTCCCTTCTGGTGGCCCCAGGTCCTGTCCACCTATTGCAGTTATTTCTACTTCTATCCAGCTGCCTCCAAAGAAAAATAAAGCAAGAAGCAGGGCAGAGCCGCCGAGCACAAACACAGCTGTGCATTCGCTTAGCCCAGCCCTGTGCTTCGTTCAAACACAGCGGGACGCGATTCAGGGTCCAGAAGTCAGCTTGTGCTGCCTGCGCCGCCGGGCGCCAGCTCCCTGCAGCTGCCTGGGGGAGGTGGGGTGTTTATACTTAGGCGTTTTGGTTAGGGGGGGTGTCTGCCAGACCACGGTGTACCCTGAGCAGGAAACCCGGAGGAGAAAGGCGCAGAGAACTATGGAGGACTAGGAAGGGGGACAGGCCTGCCACCCCCGCCCCAGTTCCAACAGCAGCTTCTCTTTGATTTATTTAACTCTCAAGAAAAAAAAAGCATTAAAGCCACTGACCTTAGATATTATAACCTTAGGAGCCACTAATACAACTATCTATGGAAAGACAGCAAGGAATGAATGGTCAGCCATTGCCATCATGAATGAGACGCCGTCCACCAGGGGAAGGAAGTTGTGCAGAGGGAGAGGGACAGAACCACACAAGCCAGCCCCTGGCAGGCAAGGGACACGCCAGAGGGGGGCATGATGACTAACGCTGCCTATGTACAAGTCAAAGAAGCCAAACGGAGAAAAGAAATTTGCTTATATTTGGAAATTTAAAAGAAATTAGTCAAAGTCAGATGCAAGGGAGTAGAAGCGGGGTTGCCAGGTGGCCTGGGAGGTGTGAAGGGGGAGCTGTTGGCCAAAGGGTTGGAGACGCTCACTTGTACAATGAGTAAGTTCTGTGGGTCCAACGCACAGCAGATGGCTCTGCTTAGTAATGTCCTGTGCATGCTTGTGCTAAGAGGGCAGATCCTAAGTACTACATCTGGGAGAGGATGGGAAGGGGAGGGTTGAGGGAGGGGAGGGGAGGAGAAGAGAGGGGAGGGGAGGGGAAGAGAGAAGAGGAGAGGG
>NW_004524603.1:18232049-18238878 GCF_000260255.1 Octodon degus | reverse complement strand
GGGGGAGAGAGGGGAAGGGAGGGAAGGAGAAGAGAGGGGAAGAGAGGGGAAGGGAGGGGAGAGGAAGAGAGGAGAGGAGAGGGAAGGGGAGAGAGGGGAGGGGAAAGAGTCACGACAGGTGATGGGTGTGATGACCTGCTTGACTGTGTTGGTCATTTCACAACACGCACCTATGTCAAGTCATGAGGCTGAACACTTCCAACACATACTATTTTATCTTTCAATTAGAGCTCAGTGGCAAAACTGAGACAAATAAAAAGCCAAAAAGTTACGCTGCTTAACAGGTGATCTAGGTTAATGCCTTGCTTCCATTCAGTATTAGTCACCCACCAGGGAAGCCTCAGACATGCATGTCATGAGGTAGACTTTTATTTTATTTCATTTTTTTTAGCCAGGGTCTCACTATGCAGCCCAGGCATCAAATTGCATGTTCATCTTTCATTTATGAAATGTTGCTTCTTCCACCCATCTCTTACTGTCTTTGTGTACTTCCAAGTATGCTTATTTATTTTTACTGCCTCAAGGTAACATTTAAAGTATGTATTAAAGTAAATGAATCATGGTTTTCCCATTATGACATTTACAGGGATTTAATTATACTTTGCAATTTATTTTTCTTACTAGCCAAAAGTTTAGTGCATTGTTCTTCATCAGTGGAACTCGCACTGATCTTCCTGCCTCAGCCTCCCAAGTGCTGGGATTACAGGTGCCAGCAGGGCCGGTGATGAGTTAAGATTTTTAAGAATGAGAGTCAAACAGGAATTCTGTAGACGTATACCGACATGATAGGAGAAAGTGTATCATGTATTTTGTTAAATCTAAACAGTTTTAGGGCAGGGGATACAGCTCAGCAGCATAAGCGTATGCCTGGCAAACCCAAGGCCCAGAGCTTGAACCCCAGTACCACAAAAAAATCTCAAGAGTTTTAAATAAAGGGATATGCTCAATGTAAATACACACATATAAAATATTCCAGAATGTAACAATATCTCCAAGTGACAAGATTGTGATTTTTAAAAAAATATATCTAAACATTTTTATAATAGCCAGATATAACGTGTGTATCTTCTCATAGGTTTAAAAAATATGAAGAACAGGTGAAAACTAAAAAGTACATAGCAAAATAAATAAATAAAATAAAAAGTACATAGCAAGCTAAGTAATCAAAAACATAAGGTAGCAAGCTATGGATTGGTAGAAGACATCTGCAAACCATATATTGGACATCACATGGGTTAATATCCAAAATCCACAAGGGAGTCACATAATGGAAAAATATGTGACTCAATGGGAAAAATATGAATAAATATGAATAAACAAACAAAGCCTAATTAAAAAGTTGGAAAGGCGCTAAAGAGATATTTTTTCTAAAGAAGATGTTAAATGGAAAAAGTGCTCAACATTACTTGTTACCAAGGAAATACAAATCAAAATTGGGAGGGTCACCCTACACCTGTCGGGAGTGTAAAAGACAAGCTTTGGTAAGGGAGGACAGCGTGGTGGGGAATGGGGAATACTCCAGTGTTGATGGGAGTGTACATTGGTACAGTCATCACAGAAGATAGGACAGGGGAGATAGCTCAGTGGCATAAGTGCCTGCCTGGCAAGCACAAGGTCCTAAGTTCAATCCCTGGTACTGCAAAAACAAAAAAGGGAGGAAGGAAGGAAAGAAGGAAGGAAGGAAGGAAATTATTTATTACAATAGACAGTGTGGAGAATCCTCAAAAAATTAAAAAAGCCACTGCCACCTGCCCCAGCCGTCCCACCACTGGGCATGCTCCAAGAGGAAATGAAATCATCGCCTTGTAGGGCTAGCCAGCCTTTCATGTCCATTAATGATAAAGGATTTTACCTGGGAAAAGCATTCTGCGGATAACTACTAAGAGAAATTGATGTAATTTTATAAAGCTATTTCCAAACCTCTAAGGTACTAATCTGGCTAGGCAACTACTGTAAACCTTTAGTAACCAGGAGAGCAGGTTTTAGGTACCCCCCGATGGGATAATGCAGCAGAATCTATGAAGAGTCGCTACCAAATATCAAAACCAAGGCAGAGCGTACAGTGGTCTATGCTAAGAGGCACCACAAGGCCACTGGCACGGGGGCAAGGACAGGAAGACTGGCTCTGCTCACGACGACAAAACCGGCAACGACATGGAAAAGAACTTACAAAGCTAAAAAGATATGTAATGGGAGTATCACACAACCAGAATGCATGGACCTTACTTGGATATCAGATTTAAAATAGCCAGGAAAAATAAAACTGTTCAAAATCGTCAATCAATCAATCAATCAATCAATCAATCAATCAATTAATCAATCAGGCAATCAATCGCAGCACTGCAGAGGGCGGGAAGCCCCTTGCGCAGGCCAGGTGTCCTTCCTGGCTCTCCTCCCGCCCAGGCACCCTTTGGGCCCCAACACAGCCTCCTGCGCTCTGCTGCCCCCGTGTGGCCGAGGGAAGGCTCGACAGTGAAGAGCTTGGGTAAATCTTCCTTTCTCCATCACAATCGGGATCGTCCCACTTAGGAACATGGGTCTTCCCAACAGCATGCGCCAGGAAGGGTCCCCGGAATCCTATCTGCACGTGGTGCTAAAGAGTCAGTTACGGACTCCGCCTGGGCAGCAGGAGCCAGAGAACCAGCAAAGCCCGCGGAAACCGTGGGGGTCAGGACGGAGGGCAGTGCACAGAGGAGAGCTGGCAGCCTGGGGAGGGCTGACAGCCACGGGCGGGCCGCGAAGCCGCCTGGCAGCGGCGCTGGAAACCATCACGACTGCCTGCAGAGCACTCCAGGCCTGTGCCACAAGTTCCAGCGTCCAGACAGGCTGGGGGAACTCGGGGGCTTCGGCCGCACTCTCCCTCCCACGGTAGCGCCAAATTCTGAGCACCTTAGCTGCCGTTTGCACAAGCCAGGGGCATCCAGGAAATTCACAGCAGGCACAGTGCCGTTACCAAAACACACAGAAAAATTGCACCTGACCCCATCGTCTTTACAGAACCGTCAGGACACATTCAGGCTGCGCGCTGGAACGACCGATGCTTCTTGTCTTACACAACTTTCCTCTGCTGCAAGCTTTGGGGCTACAGCCAGGGTCATCCGATGCTTGCGCACTTTAAATTTCACGCATGCGCACAAACGCACACATTGTGGATGGAATTTTCCACGGCTGATTCTTACCCGCTCTCTAAGCCCCTCTAGCCCCTTGGCTATAATGCAGCGCGAAAGGTCATTCTGCTCCTCCCTGGGCCAGCTGCCCAGTCTATACAAGGGGGACAACAGCAGCACGCTCCAGGGGACTCACTGGGTTCACCCCTACACAGCGCTGAAACAGTACCTGGAACAAGCGCAGAAGGAACCCACAAACTGAGTCCCATTCTTAGGTCTTTCAAAGGGGGCTTGAAAAAGAATTCATATTTTCGTCAAATTTCATGTTCACCTTTCATTTATGAAACGTTACTTCTCCCACGCATCTCTGTCTTTGTGTAGCTCCAAGTGCGCTTATTTATTTTTATTGTCTCAAGGTAACTCATTAGGACATTTACAGGGATTGAACTATACTTTGTAATTTACTTTTCTTGCTAGCCAAAAGTTCAGGGCATCGTTCTTGATGAAACACACCCACGTGAGCACTGTGATCGCGACACCGTTCGTAATCGTTGCTCTGAATCCTAGGAGTGATCTTTTCTTCATTTTCAAGACCTGCACTCGCCCTCGCAAGTGCTCACTATATAATCTGGGCCGTCGCTTCCAGGCTATGTGTCTGTCCACTGGCAGTGTCTTAAACTACAGGCGCCACATACTGAGTTTCTGTTTGCTTTGAACAAGGTAGATGGATGTTTTGGCCATTATAATGTGAAACCACCTCTTTCTTTACAGTATTTGACCAAATTTGTGTGTCTATGATATTTGTAAATACATGCTATCTCTGTCTTTCTTTTCTTTTCTTTTCTTTTCTTTTCTTTTCTTTTCTTTTCTTTTTTGGAGGCCTAAACATGGCTTCAGGGCATTTCTGGTTTGGAAGGAGCATCTGGGTTCGAACCAGTGCAGCTTGAGCCTCACTGCTTTCTTAAGCAGGCACTTAAACAACTGAGCTAATGGGCGGGCCCCCTGTATTTCTTATCATAAGCCTATTTAGTTTTATTCTCAGTAGGGTTTTTCGGACTATACAGTGTTTACATGATCTGAACTCCTTATATATAGAAGATGTGTATATTAATCCAATTATAGACTTCAATATTTTAAAAGTAGAAATACCCTTACTTGTTGCAAAGACCAGTGTGTAGACATTTGCTTTTCAGCAATATTTTTACATGTTCCATTTTAATGCCAGGGAGTAAGTCATGTGGCACCACAACAGGTCAATAACAGGCAACGCAGGTGTGTGCAGGTTAGGCCCACAATGCTCTGCATTTTCACACTGCTTTTCTGTCAACACTAATGAAGTCAACACTGCCTGAATGTCTGCATAATGAAACACATCCTTGCTTAAAAGTATGTAACTGAAAAAGAAATAAAAAATAAAGGTAGTTTTTCTAAAAAATAAAAATAAATAAATAAAAGTAATTCATCAGTTGAGAACAATTTAAGAAAAAAACATTTTATTTCTTTTTTAAATCAATAAGCACCATTCATTATTAAAAATGGGAAATGAAACAGTCAGGGCTTTCCTGTCCACATCTAAAGTGGGGTCTCGTGTCCTGGAGAATGAGGCGTAAGGTATGGGCTTATTTTGCTCCTACTCTCTTTCACAACTCTCTTATGATCGTACTTGATCAGCCCCTCCATCGATCTTCCACAATTGGGAAAAGTAAAGAACGCCACATGCATAGATATGTATCTAGACAAGAGTACATGCTCTGTGTGTGTGTGTGTGTGTGTGTGTGTGTCCACATGCCAGTGTTTGTACTGTGTAAGTATACGAGCTCGTGTGCTGTCTATGTGCACACACGTTAGCAGGACCAGCGAGGTAGAGAGCAGCTACTGGGATGTTTAAAGGGAGAACCACACTTGCCCTCCCTCTCCGGCCCTGACGCTTCTACCCCTCCTCCCCACTTCCCGTGGGGGAACCCCGGCAGCTCTCACTCCAGCTGCAGTTACCTGTTGGTGTTCTCCAGCACCTCCACCTTCTTCCGGAGCTCCAAGTTCTCAGTTGAACAAGACTCCACTCTACGGAGGAGAGAGAGAAAAAATAGAAAATCCACTCTTCTCCCTAGAGCACATGGCCAACCAGAAATTCAGGGGGAGGTTGGTGGCATCTAGGAAAGCAGAGGGGGAGGGAGCTGGCCACCTGAGCTGGGAGGCAGATCAGGAGACAGAAAAAAGGGGGGACTGAGTAACAGGGGCCCCAGCACTGGAAGGCGAGAGGGATGGTGTGTCATGTAAGTTCTTCGTAACGAGCTCCTTCTCTCTCCTCTCTCCGTCCCCTGTTGTGCTCACACTCCTGTTCTGGACTGCACAGATGTGCACATGCTGCCTGAATTCCTGGCCACAGGCACTGATTCAGAGATGAGTGCGGAGCAGGGGCCTAAGGAAAACATGAACCCAGGACAAGGACACTGGGTCCTGCTGCCTACGTGCCCATGAGGGACAGTAAAGCAACCTTCATGGCAGTGTCCTGAGTCTGGATGTCTAAAAAGAAATAACAGAATGGAATGGAGCTTCTTAACCCTGCCTCAGGTGACAGACACCCTAACTGTCACAGGCCTTCTAGAACCAGCAAGGATCTGTCTACTGACCTCATTTCCCCCCAGATCAAGGCAAGACTTGCTTCTCATCAAGGGATCTCTTTCTCTTCCTCTCAGGTGCTGTCCAGCCAGAGAACTATTTTCTAGGGCTAATATGAACTGCACCTGGCCTTGGTGGCACACACCTGTAATCCCAGCACTCTGGGAGGCTGAGGCAGGAGTGTCCACACTCAAGGCCGGGAAACTTAGCAAGACCCCGGATCAAAAGAAAAAGAAAATGTTTTAAAGTAGTTGAGCATGTAGCTCAGGGTGAAGACCTGGGGTTTCATCCCCAGTACCAGAGGGGAAAAAAAAATAATTTGTGCTTTCCTAACAGTCCTGCAGGCTCTTCAGAACAAAGAAAGCCTTCATGTTTCTGCTGCAAAAAACTCACTCACTTGGCCACACACGGATTATGGTGGTCACAAAGCGAAGAATGCAACCTGACCCGCTCTGCGTGTGCTTTCTCTATGTACAGGGAGTGTGGCCGGCAGGAATCTGTTAAACACAAGTGTGCCTTTTGGTTGAAAGAGTCTGTCTCCTCTGAGGAGTGCTAGGCACTTTTGGAATGTCAATATTTGTCCCGTGTGAAAGGCTGCCCCCATGCACGGGGGAGCCCAGGCTGGAGACGCGTGGCTCCACTGCCTGGGAAGAGGGAGGGGAGTTTTTACTTCTCACCATCTTTATAAATGTTCCTCCCGCAACAACCGCTAGGTGGCAGGCAAGACACATATAAACCGGTTTTTCGGGTTGGCTAAGAGGCCCTAGGCTTCTCCAAGATACAACTCATCCTGTCTGTGTGAATACTGACCCAGCCACAACCAGATTCTCAGCGGCTTACTTTTTTTCCAAGCTGTCCATGTACTCTTTCTTCTTTCTCCTACTTTCCTGTGCAGAAATCTGAGAAGCAAAGGTGGGGAAAGCATGAGCTCGTTAGAGGGGAGTGGAGGACAGGATGGGAGGAGGCGGATGCACAAACCTCAGCAAAGCCCTGCTCACTTCTGGGGTCACTTCCCACCTGCTTAACCTGCTGGCTCATCCCCGGGCCACCTCTCTGCACTGTGGCCCCACCAGCCTGTGCTGTCCCCCGTCTGCCGCTCACCT
>NW_004524603.1:18228542-18231294 GCF_000260255.1 Octodon degus | reverse complement strand
CCACTCGCACCCCACACATCAAAAGTAAAAGGATGGGGTTCAATTCCCACATCCCTGGAGATTTCTTGGCCTCAGAGTGAAGAAAGAGCCACCTGGAGCTCTGCTCTGTGTAAGTTTTGTGGTTCTCCTGGTGAAGGTGTGCTTTTATAATGTGATCTTCCTTTACTTTTATTTTATTTATTTTTTTGATACAGGGTCTCACTGTGCAATTCAGACTCGCAGTGATCTTCCTGTCTCAGCCTCCCCAGTGCTAGTATTACAGATATGCGCCACCACATCCACTTGTGGGGCTGGCATAGTATGCAATACCAGGACCTTGTGTGTACTTGCCAGGCAGGCACTTAGACCACTGAGCTATCTCCCCAGCCTATAATGTGGTCTTTTTTATTTTTTGGTGGTACTAGGGATTATAATGTGGTCTTTATTTTTATTTGTTTATTTATTTTATGTATTTGGTACAGGATCTCACTATACAGGTTTTTTGTTTGTTTGTTTGTTTGTTTGTTTGTTTTTTGGCGACTATGCAGTTCTGACTTGTAGCAATCCTCCTGTTCTCAGCCTCCCAAGTGCTGGGATTACAGGCATGTGCCATCACACCAGTCTCAGCAGCTGGCTCAGCATGTCCAGGGGCAGGGCTGGTGCAGCATGTGGTGCAGAGGATTGAACTTAGTCCCTACACTTGCCTAAGCAAGTCCTTAGACCGCTGAGCCATCTCACCAGCCCTCTATCACAGGTTACCCCTCCCCTCTGTGTACGGCTAATATGTCTGAGTCCCAGGGACAAGTGTGCAGGCCCCGTCCTTGGGCATCTCTGGCCGTCCAGCCAAGATAAAGAGCACAGTAGCACATCTCACTCAGCCCAGACTAAAAAATGTGGCTACATCTGGCATAGAAACCAAGCTATGACTTAGTACTCTAGGTCCGACCCATGGAGGACCCGAAACTAGCCCTGTTTCTCAGAGTTCACAAGCAGCAGCACCATGAGACTGAGCCAACAGTCGTGGAAGAGCAGGAGTCATGAGGTGCTCAGCTCTGACATCAACTGAAGGTGTGCTGACATGGAGAAAGGTCAAGTACTTGAGCTTGCGAATGAGAGACTGAGGTTAGAAATTCTGAGTCATCCTTCATCTTTCACGGATAGAAAGAGTCTGTTTTCCAAATCAAAAGCAGAGATCATTAACAGTTCATCATTCTTAAGAGTGAATTGGTTCCTAAAGCCAGGCATCGTGGTACACACCTGTAATCCCAGCACTCGGGAGCACTCAGGAGGCTGAGGCAGCAGGTTCATTGCAAGCTTGAGACCAGCCTGGGCTACAAGGTGAGTTCAAGGCCAGCCTAAACTGCATAGTGAAACTATGTCTCAAAAAGACAAAAAAAAAAAAGGGGGGGGATGGGCACAGGGAGGTGGCTCAGCATAAGCATCTGCCTGGCAAGCCCAAGGTCCTGAGTTTCATCCCCAGTACACAAAAATAAAGTGAACTGGTTTCTATATAGTCTTAAAAATATTATAGGCGATTTATAACATGATTAACAACTTTACATAAAATACCATCTTTATCACAAATCCAGTTTGGGCATTTTGTTATAGAAACACAAAATAGACTAAGACACTTAGCCATTAAAGAGAACTTGCATTTAAACAGTACAAATCAAGCCCATGTAATGACATCTGTCTGCACTCATGGCATTTTGAAGGCTGAGACGCAGGTTCGAGCCCAGGCTGAACAACTTGGTGACTTAGAGACCCTGTATCTAAATGAAAAGGGCTGGAGATGCAGCTTGCTGTGAGGGTCCTGCTTTTCCCCACCGGCCACTACAGCACCTTTTGGAGCAGGTTCCTTCTGCCTCAAAAGGCCCAGGATACTCACATGCGGAGCCGTAAGGAGAGGAGATCCGGACAGGGCAGAGGGGGCGCGGGGCACGGCCCTGGCAGGACTGTGGGTCTGAGACAGGCCAAAGGGGTGCAGGCGTGGGTTGGGGCTCAGGCTGCCCTCCGAGTCACTGCTGTGGCTGCTGGGAGGGGTGGGTGGCAAGTGCAGGTGGTCCACTGAGGCTGAGGAACAGAAAGCAAGCCGGTCTCATTCACAGCAGAGCGGGGCCTTGTGGGAAGGAATAGCGCACCACAGGGTGGGGGGCAGGGCATTTAGGCAGAGCGCCTCAAAAGGTGGCCAAGGTGTGCTGTTCCACAGGTCTCTTCTTTTGTGTGGGACAGGAGAGGTGGATTTGTGTGACTGGGTATAAATATTGTAAGGACACACCAGGCAGTAGTAAGACGGGGGGGCTAAGAAAGGCAGGGGGGCTAAGAAAGGCAGGGAGACACTCAGGGATGGTGACTGTGGCTCACAGCTGTCACTGCGCTCCTTTCAGGTGAAGCTGGGTTTGAAAACAATATAAATGCATCATGTACTTGAAAAGAAAATCTTTAAAATACGCAAAACCCATGAGTCCTCAGAGCACTGGGAGAAAAGTACAATGCTGTCTGGAGGATGGGGCCTGGCTGGGCCCTCAGGAAAGGAGCCAGGCATCCTCCACTCAGGAGACACGACATATACCTTCAGCTCGGGGAGCAGGCCCTGGACAAAAAAAACAGGGCTCAGGACTTTCCTCAGGGGTTCAGTGAACACTGTAGAGCCCAGTCTGGGGGTGACCGAGAGACAGTAAGGGAGGCAGGGGGCAGGGAAGCACTCCTAGGTCCCCTCCCTCGGTTTCTGGACAGCAGATATTTCTGCCTGCCAGCCCCTGTTGCTGAACCA
>NW_004524603.1:18202054-18228107 GCF_000260255.1 Octodon degus | reverse complement strand
TCTCTCTCTCTCTCTCTCTCTCTCTCTCTCTCTCTCTCTCTCATCCTACTCTTTTCTTTTATCTTTTTGAGACAGAGCATCATTATGCAGCTCAGGATGGCCTTGAGCTCACTTTGTAACCCAGGCTGGTCTCCAACTGGCAACAATCCTCCTGTTTCAGCCTCCCAAGTTCTAGGGTTACAGGCTTCCGCCACCATGTCCTACTGTTTTCTAACTGTTTCTTCTTTCTCTTTTTCTCGGTCAAATCCTTGCCAAGGCCTCTCTGGCTGTTTCAGTGTTTGTGCATGGACTTAAAGCTGAAGACTATTCTAGGACAGTCCTGTGCCCTCTACTCCCAGCACTCCCTCTAGCCTCGCAAGCAGCTAAGGAGGTGACGAGTGAGGCTCAGTATGTACAAGCTTGGCTAGAAGGGAGGAAGCTTACAAGTGCTTATTTATCAAGGTTTCTCTGATGCCTTATAGACTCTGGTGACGTATGACAACAAATAAAGGAAATTGGGCTTGGTGGCACACACCTGCAACCCAAGCACTCTGGGAAGCTGAGGCAGGAGCAGCGCAAGTTTAAGCCCAAACTGGGCAATGTGGGGAGTTAGCAAGAACTTGGCTCAAAAGATAGAGAAGAAAAGAAAGGGAAGGGGAAGGGGAAGGGAGGGGAGGGGAAGGGAGGGAAGAAAAGAAAAAGACGGGGGATGTGAATGCCTTGGGTTCAACACCAACACTAAACAAAAGGAAGGCAGGAGCAGACTACTCATCAGGAGTTCCAGCCACCAGCCACCCGGTCCTGTACATGTCCAACAGCTCCCAAGAGTACCTAGATAGAGCTCCCGTGCCGCTCCCTCGGCAAGGGCCACGTTACTCTAAATATTTTCCTCCGCTCCAGGCAAGGGGTTCCCCACAAAAAGACAGGAAGAGCGCGTAAAGTGAACTTGAATCTCACCTTCCCCACCCACAGAGTGTGTGCTGCTCTGGCCGCAGGTCCCTGGGTGTCGGATGGCTAAATATCAACCGAAGGGCTGCGCTTGGGTTTCTGAAAGAGCTGGGACGAGCCACTTTGCCTAGAAACGCTGATGCCCGCCAGGATATTGAATTTCCTTATCTCTCTATCGGGGACAATGAGGAAGGCCTGCTATTTGCTGGGTTCTCAGAGCATTTCACCTCCAGTGACCCTGCATTCTGAAGCCGCTGCGGGAGCTATTGTTACAGCTATCGCACTGTCTGAACCACGCTGCAATATAAATTAAAAGAGCACAATGCGTTTGAGGATAATAATGAGTACCATAAAATAGAAAGAAATTACTTAAAAGTGGAGCATAAAGCTCCGAGCCACAACCTGTGCCATTCCATGCAAAGACATAATATCTCCATATCGACTCTGGTCAGTATTATTAATTTTTTTAAATTTAACTTTTTTTCCCCAAAGTAAAGGTCAATAAAGGGCCAAGCCTAATGGAATAGTCAGTGGACTATTCTTCCATGAGACCCACTCTTCTACAACTGTCATGCCTTTGCATTCTGCACCGCGTGTGTTCTCTTCTTCTGTAACAATCTGATATGCTCATTTCTTAGTTGTCGGCCACACAATGAGCTGTGCTTCTAAACGTGAGTTGTAAGTATAAGACAGGTAAGCACTGCGGCAGGTGGCTGAAGTCCTATCTGTACAGGAGGCTGAGGTAGAAGGATAGCAAATTCAAGGTCAGGCCAGGCCGGGCACCTTAGTGAGACCTTGCCTCATAAAAATGAAATATAAAAAGGCCGAGTTTGCAGCTCAGTGAAGCATCTGCCTCGCATGTGTGCGCTTCCAGGTTCTATGCCTAGCACAGCATGCACACAAAACAAGGTATAACTTAAAAAGGAGGAAAAGGGCCGATGAGAAAGCTCAGTGGACTTAGCGCCTGCTTTGGCAAACGCAGGGACTAATCAGGGCTCAGTACCTGGTTCCGCATGCTGCACCAGCCCCACCACCAGGGTGCACTGAGCTAGTGACCGAGTCCAGGCACAGTGGCACATGCCTGTAATCCCAGCGCTGGGGAGGCTGAAAACAGGAGGATCACTACAGGTCCAAGCTGTGTAATGAGACCCTGTATCAAATACATCAAATGAAAAAATAAAAAAGGAAGAGACAGCAGGGCCAAAGGCACAGAGCTGAGAAGAACAGGACCTGTGCAGGTGCGTCTTGTTTACACACAAGACACAGAGGCCTTCCCAGGATCTGTGAAGCTCAGGGGCTGGCGTGCAGGACCCCAACTATGGGCTTCAGGGGCGATCAAAGAGTGAGAAGGTTGGGGAGAAAAGGATGTGGAGAAAGAGCCAAGTCGAATGACTTCAAGGTCATCTTCAGTTTGTTGTGAACAGATGGTAAGAAGCCCAAAGGGAAGCCACGAACATTTCAGACTAGTAGGGGGTTCCTTGCAGCTGGGGTTAGTCATGGTCCACACTCAGCACACCGCACTGGCCGGACAGACAATGAAGTACAAATTCACTTTGCAGAGGGCTAAAATGGGAGTGGTTTCCACTGAGGAAGTGTCACCGTGGGGTGCAGGGCACTTGTGGGGCTTACACAAGAAGGGCATAAGGACAGTGGGTGTCATCTCTGGTCCCCATGTCACAGCCATCTAGAAAAAGCTTGAAACATCACCCTGGCTAAGAGCAGA
The DNA here is from genome assembly GCF_000260255.1 of Octodon degus. Taxonomy (NCBI): domain Eukaryota; kingdom Metazoa; phylum Chordata; class Mammalia; order Rodentia; family Octodontidae; genus Octodon; species Octodon degus. Next base: position 18,225,457 of record NW_004524603.1, on the reverse strand, counting down.
AGTGTGTTACCACTTAGAGTTAAATTTGTGTACCTGAGGAAAATAATCTATACATTTCAAAATGTGTATTTGGAACCAAGATTTCTTCATGAACAGAGCTACTCCACAAAGCAAGCGCCACCTGTGGGCTCAGCTATCTGCCCTGACCCCTTCTCTGCACACCGAGCAAGCGCAGGGGTGGAAGTGGGGCAGTGGGCTGCCGGAACTGACCTTCCTTAGGAGAGAAGTTCAGGAACTGATCCACTTCATGAGGCTCCAGCTTAATCTTAGGAATTATCGTCTGGCAGGAGGAATCGACCTGCAGGAAGAATTTCAAATACGATGTTTAAGGACACGAATGCTGTTGCTGTCATGGAGTCTGCCTCTGGGGCCAGCATCCTCTGGGGCTCAGGGGGACATGGATGCTCCTTCACCAGGGAGTCAGCCCAGTTCCCGACCTGCTTGCTGCCGTCACTGCTGATGGGGTCCTCCACACTCTGAGCCCCAAGCTCACGTCTCAGTGCTTCTCTCTATTGCTTTTGTGGGAAAGGCATTTTCTCCTGAAATAGTTGGCAGATGTCTAAAAGGTCCCAAGGCCTCCGGTTTGTCCTTTGGTAGGGTGTGTGTACCCAGCCACAGCCCATCTCTACAAGACCGGGGATGACCTATGACATCTAACCATTAAACAGCAGGAAAAGGAGAACTGCCCAGCCACACCACGGGCCAGGCTGTGGTAAGCCTGAGCTTTGTCAGTTACAGGAACTCAGCAATCAGTAGAGCTAAAATCTTGTGGAGCGAGGAGACCAGTGCATGCCACAGAAGCCCATCCAGAAGAGAGCCAGGCAGCTCCTGAGAAGGGGATCACCTGTAGCCCCTCGTCTACACGATGAGGAGGCTGCACTGTGCCGTTGCTCTGCTGAGTCTGTGTCACCTCTGCCTGAACAGGGAGACCACTCGTCCTGCTTATAGAAGGTCAGACTCCAAGGACATTAATGGAGCCGAAGCTCACACTAGGACTGGCTTCCAACCCCTATGGGAAGATTTACCAGGGTAATTCTGGTTCATTCTCAGGGAATGGGAAATACCTGGAGAGCAATGAGAGCAGAATTAAATCCTACTTGCTGTAAGAGTGGACACGAGCAGGGAAGAAATTCTCGCTTTCTATAGATAACACATGTGAATCAACATATGGAAGATTCCAGAGTTGCACAGGGCCCTGGGAAATTAAATATTATACAGGAAGTAACAATCCCAGTAGCCATAGCCCTGGGAGGTGTGAATCAATCCATTATTTCAGCCAATCCCCTACCGCTGGCTTAATACTTTACGGAACTTCTTAGTATGTTTATTGGTGTTTCTGTTGTGTAGTAGCAATAAAAAGCAATTGCTACTGATGTTTCTGGGCAATGCTTGTAAAGCTTCTGATGTAATCAATGCTGATACTGCATCAACATATTCTTTAATATGCATATATATATTCATACATATGTATATATGCATAATGAATATATATACATATATTGTTAGGAATAGTTACATAAAGCTGTAGGCCTGCCCTTAAAGACATACAGTTACTAGTATAAATACCTCAATGGAAAATATAGCTCTGTAGCTTTTGACCCAAGTTAAGTCAATGGAAGAAAATTGAATATACCCCAGCATTTGTTTCCAGAGGGGGCTCCTCCTTCTCAAAAGGGGTGGAAACAGCCGTAATGGTCAGTGTGACAGAGGGAGCAAGCCCTGGGGGTGGCTCCTCAGTGATGGGCTCTGTCTTGATGGTTGTCGGAGGGAGGTCCATAGACAGGTACCACTTCTCACCTTCCGCCTCCTCTGTGGGGAGAAGACAAGCACACATGTGAGCCTGCTGAGAGCATCGGGTACAAGTAGAACTAATAATGCTGACCTTTCTAAAAGAACAAAGTTCCACGAAGAATCGTCGAGACGGGGATGCAAGGAAACAAAGCAAGCCAACATGCAACAGGGCGATAAGTAGACAAGAACACGGAGCAGGGCAACGTAACAAGCTATACTGGTCACCACCTGCCTGGGAGAACGCCAAAGGAACTGGAAGGAGGATGGACAGGAGAAAGAAATAGCTCCCTGTGCAGAGCAAGACAGAGGCCAAGCGGCGGGGAGAACGATGGAAGCAACACTTTGAATCTGTAATGAGTTATATTTTGGGGGTTGAAAACCAAGTGGATGTGTTATTTGCTAAAGAATATACTAAAGGGCCTAGCAGATAGCTCAGCAGATTAAAGCATCTGCTTAGGAAGACTCAGGGACCAGGGTTCAATCCCTGGCCTGTGGTGCCAGCCCCATCCCTAGGGCACACTGCGATGGTGATTGAGATTGGGTGTGGTGGCATGTGCCTGTAATCCCAGCACTTGGGAGGCTGAAAACAGGAGGATCACTACTAGTCGGATATGTGTAGTGAGACCCTGTAGACTCTGTACTAAATGCATTAAAAAAAAAGAGAAAATATACTAAAAAAGGAACCCCCAAATAAAAAGCCAATCAAGGGCTGATGAGATAGCTCAGCAGACTAAGTGCCTGCTTTGGCAAGTACAGGTACAGGGGTTTGATCCCCAGTCCCGCATGCCGTGCCAGCCCTGTTCCCAGGGCACGCCGAGCCTGTGACCAAGTCAGGGTATGGTGGTGCATGCCTGTAATCCCAGTACTGGAAGGCTCAAAATAGGAGGATCACAATGAGTCTGAGCTGCATAGTGAGACCCTGTACCAAATACATAAATTAAAGAAAAAAAGAGCCAATGAAAAATGGGCAACTCAAGTGAATAGACTTGAGTTGTCTTAGAAGAAGTACAGATGACCATTAAGTACACGAAGGAATGCTCGGCACTGCTGGGTGTTAGAGAAATGCAAATTTAAGAAATAATATGTTTCCATCTGCCTCAGAAAGTATGGCTAGCACCAAGACATCAGATGGTACCAAATGCTCCTGAGGCTGCAGGAAAGAAACGAACCCTTCTACACTGTTGGTGGAAGTGCAAACAAGGACAACCACTATGGAAATAAGAATGGAGATTCCTCAAAACTCTAAAACTAGAAATTGCACTCTACCCAGCTATTTCCCATCTAGTTACCACCCTCAAAAGAGCTGAAGTCATCCTATTACAGTGATAAACCCATAACCCTGTTGAGAGCAGCACACTTTACAATAGCTACATTTTAGAAACAGCCTATATGCCCATCAACAGATGAACAGATAAAGCAACTGTGGTATTTCTGTACAATGGAACACTACTCTGCCATGAAGAGAAATAAAGTGGAAATACTTGTGGATAAGTGGACACACCCTGAGAACACAATAGTAAGTGAAATAGATCAGACACACAAGCTTACATTTTACATGGCTTTGCTTGTTTGAGAACCTGAAAATATAATCAAAGAGCAAAGTGAAAGACAACAGGATGGAGGGAGATCTTTTTTCAAGTGAGAAGGGGATCAAGAAATGGAGAGCTAGAAAAGGGATCTAAAAACAGAGAATTAAAGAAAAAATACCCATAATGCTTTTGCACAGGGGCAGGAACCAGGAGCTGGAGGACGCGGAAGTTGTACAGGAATGTGTGAGGTACAAACTCTCCATGATACACATAACCCTTATGTACTGCAAAATGTCTTAATTAAAAAAAAAAAAAAGATAACCAAACACAAAACAAGAGAATTTGTAAAATATTTAGTCAAAATAAAGAAAAAAAGAGGCAAATAGTTGCCACCCAGGATCCCAGAACAGGGGACCTCTCTTTCCCCCTGAGGACAACTGTTTGGTTGGTATTTCTTTTTTCTCTTCCACTCCCTAGTTTTGCCCTCATTTCCCCCCACGAATCCATTGTATGCCTCAACCCTAGCTGGGCTTCCAGGGACTTTGCTCGGCCTTTGGCAATCTTGAGTTTATAACAACATCTGCCCTCTGCTGAAAGGGAGGGGTGATGCGTCCAGAGCAGAGCGTGCAATGCTGGCAAGTCTGGGTCTTGTCTTGTTCTAGGGCCAACATGGTTTTCACTAGGCCTGAAGACAGACAGTAGCCAGGAAGAAACATAGACCACAGAGAGCATGTCCATTACTGACCATATATTCTGGAAACCCATGAACTCCGATTACTCCTAAGCTAGCATATCAGGACAGGAAAGGAAAGCCAAGCAGGCTGGAAACAGACACAGAACAAGAAAACACAAGCCCAGAGGTTCCTAGGGTCCATATCCCGGGCCTGATACCATTTTTAGTAAAAACTATGCATAAATCATGACATCCCTTTCCTGGTGAAAACACTTTAAATGCACACCTCATGGGCTTAGTGACACATTATTGTTCAGGGAAGCAAATCCATTGACATTATGAATCCATACTCAGGAAGCCCATGAAAATCACTCCGAACTGCTAGGCGTTTGAAGGAACGGTGGAAACAGGAGCTAAAGGCTAAAGTCAACAACTATTACAACTACATTTTATAAGCAGCTTCCTTGAGGCACAGAAACAGGTTCACGAGAACAACGTGATGTGTTTTAGAGAGAGTTTATGGGCTACAGAGCACCACAATGGTATGAAGGGATTTCTGTCACTAGTGGGGTGTGTGTGACATGTTAGCAAAGGAGGGGGTGTGAGGGAACAAAAGGCCCTTTGATGGCAGCCAGTGGAGAGAGACCACACTGTAACAGCACAGAATTCAGCTGGCCCCAAAGGGAGCCTCAGCCTGGCTAGAGAAGCAACTGGCCCATGGGCCAAAGGAAGAGGGAGGCTTTTCCCCCAGAGGAAGTAAAGACCTGGAAGGCTGTCTGCTGAAGGAAGATGTGCTGCGCACAGCCCAGGGGGTTGCTGGGCACAAGAGGTGGAGAGAGAAAGCAAAGCTCAAGCTTTCTCTACTGTGCCTGGACACACGCGTGTCTCTGCTTCTCAGAATCAGCATTTCATGTTTGTGCACAGTGAGCAATATTCACCCCTGGCAGAGGCTGGCAATATGGCCTCAGCGCGTGCTGAGGGGTGCAGGAAGAGAACCTTCCAAGGAAAAGTCCTCTGCCCTCACCAAGATACTGGGGGAAGGCCCCCGAAAGGGAAGGGGCAGCTAAGGTGACTGTGATCCAATGTAATCCATGAGGCAAGCAAAGGAAATGCAAAAACTAAATGTGAAAAGTAGAAGCGAAGTTACAAGACAAAATGAAGAAGGGCAACGGAATTGGCTCTTCTAGGCTTAGGAAGCTGTTCTCTGAGTACATGCACCCTCAGAAGATGGGTCAGGACTTTACAGGGTCTTAATGGTCAGTGTTGTGTGACTGCTGCTCTCTCAGAGCCAGAGATTGTAGAGCAGGCAGTGACACCTGACCTGCAAAAGGAAGCCTCCTCTTGCAAAGCCTTCTGTGTGTGAGGTCCCAGGAAGCTGCCTCCCCGGTCCTGGGCCATTGGAAAGAAAACAAGCGAGGTAGCAATGTGTCCTATGTCTTTAAAGGCATTTCAGGAAAAGTATAAAAACGAAGTTTAAAAAGTAAAGCCGTATTAATATGTTGAGCTGTAAAAGGCTCAAGTCTACAACTTCTGACATCGCCAGTTCTACAGAAAACCCATTACTATTATGGACTACTGGACTATATTGGGATATTTTGCTGCATGCACGCACCTACGGTACTTAAATGATGAATGGAATACCCATCTCTGACAAAACTAAACAAAAAAAAAAAGGGGGATACAAATGAAAGACCATTTTGTATCTGTATATTCAAAATAGGATAGATATACAGCTACTTTCTTTTAACTCAATGAATAGAAAGATTTGTTCTAATAGTGTTTGGACAGGATATCATGTCTGCATCTTGTGCTATGAATAACCACTAAGAAGATAGCAATATGCAATGTATTAATTATTGAAACTGTCCTACTAATCGGTCTTGAAACTGTCTCATTGCTATTTGTTTCTCAATAAAATTATTTTTTTTTAAAAAAAAAAGACATTTCAAAGTTTGAAAGCTGTGTAAGACCATCAAATAACCTCAAACTATCACATTATAGGGGAAACTGTCATGCAAGTCCTCAGCATACTGGGATGCGCAGTGGAACACAGAACCCTGCACTCCTGCCAACATCCATTCAAGAAAAAAAAAACTCAACATGGCTGTAACGGCTTAAGCATAAACATGCTCACTATGATATTTTTATAATCCTAAAACCCTAGAAATTGGGGCTGGGGAGATGGCTCAGTGGAATAAGCGCTTCCCAGGCAAGCGCAAGGGCCTGAGTTCAATCCCCGGTTCCGCAAAAAATAAAAATAAAAAAAAAATAACCAAAACATTAAAGAACAAGGGAAAGGTTAAAAGTCAGTCATGGTGTCTCCATACAATGGAATATTCATCTAGACCTTTCTATGGCATTTGTAAGGCCTTTGTAGTAAGAAAGGAAAGGTTTATAGGACAATGATAAGGAAAAATCTGGGCATAATAATACACCATTAATGAACATAAAGTAAAAGAGAAATGTCAAAACAGTAAACAGATGTCTGGACAATCATTCAGAACATGTGTGCCTTTTTTTTTTTCCTTGTTCTTCATGTTTTGTGGTATTTATAAGTTGTCTATGTTAGGAAACCGCTACCCCTGGGTAATCACACATGCACGCAGGCTGCTTCTGTCTCCACTGCTTCACGCTGTAGGATGGCTTTGATTGGACAGAAACTTAAATGGCCCCAGGGGCGCAGCTAAAGACCCTTGATTCAATAAGTCACTGCCTCCTCATACCCACAGATAAGCTGCACTACTGGTTTCAAGTCTTCACTCTCCCTCCATTTATGTCTTTTTCCAAAGAATCTTTAAGTAGCCCCCACTCCGGCCATTTGATGTGACTTAGTTTATCCAATGGCACATTAGCTTTTTTTTTTTTTTTTCCCGGAACCAGGGATTGAACTCAGACCCTTGCACTTGCTAGGGAAGTGCTTATTCCACCGAGTCATCTCCCCGGCCCCACATTAGCTTCTTAAGGAGATGTGCCTGCTGAGAGTGGGCTCACAGGTCTGTAGTGTTGCCATCACTATGAGAAGGAGTCATCTCAGTAATCTAATGAACTCAAACACATGGGCCAAAGCCACCCAGAGCAGAGTTCAGCCAACATCAGCTAACAACCTGCTGGCTTTTGGGATGTGAGTGAAACTCGTAGAGTCACCAAGTTGGCATGGTTTGTTTGTTAGGCGGTGACACTGTTAGCTAACACAATGTGTCTGAATGTATGAATTAGAAACCAAATGGGCTACATCAGTATATTACTACTAGGAACTGCATTGGTTTCCAAAATAATTCTTATATTATTTTATTTTATTTTTTTCAAAATTTTATTGATAAACAGATAGCAATGAGACAGTTTCAAATCAAATCGGAAGTACAATTTCAACAATTAATACACTGCATATATTCTTCTTAGTGGTTAATTGCTGTACAAGATGCGGACTTGAGATCCTATTTACAAACACCATTAGAACAAATCATTCTATTCATTAAGAGAATGCAACTATATATCTATCCTAACCACTTTGAATACACATATACAAAATGGACATTCATCGGTATACCCCATTTTTTCTAAGTTCCGTTATTGAATATTATAGGTGTGTAAACTCAGCCAAATATTCTAAAAGAGTCCAGTAGCCCATAATAGCATTGGGTCTTCTGTTTAACTGGCAATGTCAGAAATTATTGACCTGAGTCCCCCACAGCTCAACATAACAGCATGGCTTTACTTCCTATATTTCATCTTCATACTTTTCTACTGGATGGTTAAGACCAAGGTAAAGCAGGACCTGTTCCAAAATAATTTTTTTAAGCATCAATGGTGAATCACATTAATAAATGCTTTTTAGATAAGCTGTTAAACGTACCAGTTACCTCGTAAAATGAATGACTGTAATTTAAGAAAGTCGGCCTGTAAATAGTTTGGTGAGAACAACATTCCAGTGGTAGATGAAACTGGAGAAAAGAGTTTTTATTTGGAACTACAGGGTGTTGGTTTGCATTAGGTTCCCAGGAGAAATGAGTATCAAAGCAGAGCAAATAAAATCACAAACGTACTCTATGAATTAGGGTTAACAAAGAATGAAGAAGAGGAGTAGCTGCTGTAACTTTCCCACATGGTCTTATACTTGTAGCTATTTTTAGGGGTTTTTTTGTTTTTGTTTTTGTGTGTGTGGCCAGCTCAGCCTGCCCTAGAGGCGGGGCTGGCACGGAGTGTGGTGACAGTCCCTGCGCTTGGCTAAGCTTGCCTAAGCAGGCGCTTTTTTTGGACTGCTGAGCTATCTCACTGGCCCTATACTTGTAGTTTTCATTTCATTTGCCAGATGAACAGGAGAGGCACCAAAGGTTCACAACTACGATTATCCCCAAACATTTCAGGGACGGGCTACAGCATGAAAAACTAAGACCCAGTAGACGTACTATGTTCTCTAACTCTGAATCCTGAAGCTCAGATACTTACTGAAAAACATGAGGTGTTTTCCTGAGGGGTGTTTATACGCCCTTTAAGTTATATTTCACATGAACAAGAATCCCTAGGAAATTCGGGCACCTACATAGAGAACAACCCAAGTTTCACCTAATTTTACTTAAACAACTTCCTAGAAAAGGTCCTAAGTACACAAGGCATCTCAATATCACCCTAACAAGGAAATAAAAGCATGCTACTGTGTCACTGCTATTCTCTTCCTCGGTGACTGCTCTGTAAAGTGGGTGAAGCAGGGGAGGCGGATGGAGCTGGCAGTTTTCAGTTCTCGATGTCAAGGCTGGTTATGTTCAGGCTAAGTCTTAGTTTGGGGGAAATATGGTAAACACGCACACACAATGACACAATGTATAGAAAGAACCCATATCCTCTCCTGAAAAGAGAAATCACAGCCTGGCTTGGAGCGGCTACCGCCGAGGTCTCTGGCCAGTGTCGGTTCCACGCATCCACAAGCATGGGGAATATCTTCGCAAACCTCTTCAAGGGCCTCTTTGGCAAAAAAGAAATGCACATTCTCATGGTGGGCTTCGAGTCTTCCAGAAAGGTGATGATTCTTTATAAACAGAAGCTTGGTGAAATTGTGACCACCATTCCTACCACAGGTTTCAATGTGGAGACTGTTGAAGACAAGGACATCAGCTTCACCGTGTGGGATGTGGGTGGTCAGGACAAGATTCAACCACTGTGGCGCCACTACTTCCAGAGCACCCGAGGCTTGGTCTTTGTGGTGGACGGCAATGACAGAGAGCATGTGAACGAGGCCCGTGAGGAGCTCGTGAATATGCTGGCTGAGGACGAGCTCAGGGACGCCGTCCTCCTCGTATCTGCCAACAAGCAGGACCTCCCCAACGCCATGAACGCAGCTGAAATCACAGACAAGCTGGGGCTGCACTCTCTACGCCACAGGAACTGGTACATTCAGGCCACCTATGCCACAGTGGGAACGAGCTCTGTGAAGGACTGGACTGGCTCTCCAATCAGCTCCGGAACCAGAAGTGAACCAGAAGCCCTTTCCCCTCACTTCCTCCTCCCCCGCCCTCTGCCTTCCTCTCATGTGGCAAACGCTGCGGCTCTGTGGTCCTGAGTGCCGGAAGCTGTCTCCATGGGTGCTGCACATGTGCAGATGCAGCCTGCAGCCAGGTTTTTATTTAATGGAAATAGTTTCTGTTCCCACTGAGGCAGTTTCTGGTGCTCCCGTGCAATATTACTGAGCTTTTTTATTGTAAAGAAAAAAGTCAACTCACTGTTAGTACTGAGAAGGGATTTGGGTGCAGGGCACCTGGCCTCCAGGAGCCACTGAGCTGTAGACTGGTGTCAGGGTCCACTTTGTGGCTGGTGTATAACCCATCTCAGTGCATTTTTAAAAATTACAGGGTGAGGAGAACCTTGAACACACAGAAGGGAGACTAGTGCGGTTTGGCCTGATCATCAGATCAGCTGTTCCTCTGGGAACTCCAGAGATGTGACGAACAAATGCCATCCACTGCACGGTCACAGTCAAGACCCTCTGGCCCGCCTGTCTTTGGGTCACCTGCAATCCATAGCATTGTGTTTGTACTCCTGCTGACACGGTCACCTCGGGGTAGCGGGGAGGGTTATGAGGGGTACAGGGTCCGCCCACCCACCCACCCTCCCCTCAGTCAGTGTGCAGCTGGAGCGGCGGCCTACACCCAGTGCCCACTCGGGACTTGCGCTGGTCAAAGTCTGGGGCTCACCAGCAGGAGCTTGCGCAAGCCAGGTTGTCTGGTCCACTCCAGACCACAGTCCTGAGAGCACGCCCACCTCCATGTGCAAAGACTTCCTCCCTCAGCCTGCAAGGGTCCAATCTACCAGCAGAAAGGACAACCTCTACTTTTTCTTTTGTATTTTGATAAACACTGAAGAAGCTGGAGCTGTTAAATTTACCTCGGGAAACTTCAGAACTAGTTTACTTGGGGTTGTGGAACCTCTTACTGCTTTCAATACATAATTAGTAATCAAAAAAGAAAAAAAAAAGAAAGAGAAATTGCGTAGGGTAAACAACTCTTAAGTGATAAAAATGCATAGAGAGCCATTTATTATTTATATAGTATGTCTAAAATAAAGAGAAAACTTTGTAAATTCAATAGGTTGGCTCATCTAACACCTTTTGCATTTGATTTGTTTAGCCTTTGAAGATTTTCAAAGGTGTTAATAAATCATGATCAGTTTCTCATATGAAAATGAGTTAAAGGAAAAAAACAAAACAAAACACAGTTTTTGGAGGCTTAGAAGGCCATGCAAGAATTCAGTCCAAACTGTCAGAATCACATTAAAATCATAGTCCAAAACACAGACATGGACGCCCGTCTGCTCAGGATCCCTTCCTGAGTACGTTACCCCAGAAATTACTCTCAGTCTTGAGTCGCGTGAAAAATACTCACGGCAGTTGTTATGGTTTGTGTCAAGCTGTCCCCCCAAAGCCTCACGTGGCCATGGGGCGGACTTTCTAGAGGCTGTGAGTAATTCATGATCCAGCCTTATGGGAGTGAGGGCTGCTGGGATTATGGGTGTCAGTGTTACACCTGCCCTGGAACAAACAGCCTGAATGTGACACAGGGCAGGAGAGAGGCTGGCTCTTGTCCTCTGTTGCCCCGACTGCCACTGCTTCTCCCATCTGCTCTTGCTGTTCTGCTACTTTTCCGCCATCCTCTGCCACATGCCAACCTGCCTCGGAGCCAGCTGTGTACGGACTGAAACTTGCACACACTGTGAGTGAAATAAACTTTTCCTTCCTTAATTTTGCATGTCAGATATTTTGTTCCAGCCACGAGAGGAAAGTAACGGAGACGGTAGTAAACCAGCTCTTCATGTAAGCAGTGATTACGTGCTGGGGTATGGTTCTAAGCACTTTGCATATATTAAGTAACTTAGGCCTAAGAGGAAGCAGCCAGGTAAAGTGCTAGCCTTAGCCCCATTTTATAGACAAGGAAACTAAGAGACTACATACTCTCCCTACGTTACGCAGGTATGTGTGGCAGACCAGGACTCACACCCACACGCAAGTGTGACATTCATACCCTGACACATGGTGTCAAACCCAGCAACGATTACATGAATCTTTAGCCCACAGCAACTATTCCATTAATGTTATCTTGAGCTCCTAAATAGCCACTAAAGAATTAAATGCTGGGGCTGGGGAGATAGCTCAGTAGAATAAGTGCTTCCCTGGCAAGGGCAAGGGCCTGAGTTCAATCCCTGGTTTGGCAAAAATAAATAAATAAATAAATAAATAAATAAAAATAAACAAAATGCTGGCTCCTGCTCTGTTTTTCAGTTTAGTTTATGTATAGGCTTCTAATCCAGTGTTTCTGAAATGAAGAATCATTGTTTGAGAGCAACCCAATAATAGGTGACATGCAAAGAACTTGTTTTGCGGCAGGTGCTCACCATGTATTAGAGGATGGTAAGATGTCCTGTGGCAGCCACCCGATCTCTCTGGGTAGCTCCTCTCCTACCTGTTCTTTGTGGGCTTGTGTCAGCAGAAGCTCTCTCCCTGGCACTGTTGTTATCAGCATTTGGTAAGTCACGCATTTAATTATGTACAATCTACCTAAACGTAATAAAATTAATTACTACCATTAATTCGCTGTTCATAACTTGCCAGGAACTCTTCTGAGTGCTCAGCCAGCATTCACTCAACCAGGCGCGGTACTGCATGCCTGTAATTCCAGCACGGAGAGAGGCCGAGGCTGGAGAATCACCCAAGGTCAAGCTCACCCAGGGCAATTCAGCAAGACCCTGTCTCAGAAAACGCATCAACATTTAATCCCTATGACATAGGGATCATTACTGTTCCCATTTTAAACATGAAAGTTAAGCAACTCATCCAAGATCACACTATTAGTAAGTGGCAAATTCTAGATTCCAATCCATGCAATTTACCTCCCGAGATTAAACGGTGGGCATTCAGCGTTCTGCACCTAGCATCTCAGATCCTCCTGCACGACACTGTTTAGCTGTGTTTTATTTCTTTTCCTAGAAGTTGCAACTCTCATTCATAAACACAACTCTATTTACGAAGTGGTAACTTCAACCACTATAGTTGTGAACATTGATTTTTTTGGAGACAGGGTCTCACTCTGTAGTTCAGGCGAGGCTTGAGCTCACAATAGAGCCCAGGCTGGCCTTGAACTCATGGATCCTCCTGCCTCAGCCTCCGGGAATGCTGGGGTTATAAGCCTGTGCCATCCTTCCGGGCTGAGCATTGCATTCATTTATCATTCCAGCACTGCAGAGGGTAGGCAAAGAAAGGCCTTCCTTTCTTTATTAAGGAAGCATCCTTAGGCTTTCTGACCTGTATTCCTCTACATCCCCTGCTGTACCACAGTGAGAACCTTTGCGCAGCGTCACCCCCCCCATACACCCAGCACACAACCTGGTTTGCACACAGATGATGACCTCATGAGAGCAGCCCCTCTATGCTAAATCAGACTGACACTCTTGTCACCAGCTCTAGCTAAGTGACAAGAAGACACAGCATTCATCTTTTCTCTCCAGCTTCCTCTCAGGCCCGCTTCTGAGAAACACATCCTCATCTTTCTCCCACACTGCAGAGCAGAAGCCTAAATCACCTGTGGCTTGGCCTTAAAGCCCTTTTGCAGCGCACAAGAGCCTGTGCTAATCCTGCTGCAGGCTTCTTGACTCATTTCAGGGTCCGTGCTACACCCTTCCCACGTCTCCCAGGGCAGCCGCGCACTCCTCGCTTGCTCACTCACAATTTGTCCCTGTACTCGCTTGCTCACTCACAGACCAGTTTTCCCTTCTGTACATCCTCAAACACCTTCCCAGCATGCTCAGGCCCTGTGATCAAAGCCCTGCCCCTTGGCTGCCTCTAGCCTGGCCCGTACACCCTTCAGTGACTTCACACTCTCTGCTCACCTTCAGCTCCTCACTGTGAAAACAGCCTTCACCATTGGAGGTGGGGGGGGATATTCATTTGAGTCAGCCCACTAGGCAGCCCTGGGCCTCTCAAGCCTCAGAAGCTCAGAGTGCCTCCTGGAAAGGAAGGTGGCTACTACTCCTCAGCCTAGCCCATCCCCGGGAGACCTGGAGCAGTTTGATTTGCTCATGGTGCAGTTACTGTACTTCTGTCTGAGTCTGCTTCATGGAAGGGCTGTTGCTATTTCATGGGATTTTTTTACTTTGTTCTTGTATCATCACGAGGACCATATATGCCTGGCTGCCCCTGAACGGCCCTAGAGCAGCACTCTGTGGATCCTTCTTTAGCAGCATAAGTGAATGCTCATTAGTGCTGTAGCTGGGACCCACGCCGTCCCCAACCAGAAAGCTGTGGGACCTAAGAGGCGTGCACAGGACAAGGCTGTGCTCAGTGGCTGTGAGGGGTGGGGCCACATTCCTAGGCCCTGTGGTCACCGAGCCACACCAGTTCTTAACTCTAGTGCCACAGAAAAGTCTGCTGTCAGAGTCATCCCAGAGACAGATGACTTCTGCACAGTCTTAGACCAGTGTTTCTTAACCCCTTAAGGACCAGAGAATCTTCTTGGAGAATCTTAAAAAAGGTCCAAAGCCTCCTTCCCACAAATAGAGACAATTCATAATCCTGTACACAATTTTAGGGATCCACAGACCATCTTGTGATGGAATGACAGGATAAGAGCTTCTGCATTTGCCCTACTTGAGCACTCTGGGGCTCAGACGAAGGTAATAGTCAAAGGAGAGAGAAAAGTCAAAGAAGGAAGAGTAGGAAAGAGGAGGGTGAGGAGGGAAGTGGAGACGTGAAAGGGGAAGGAGAGAAGAAGGAACATTCCAGTACAAAGTCTCTCCTTAATGGTTTCTTCATGTTTTCCAGACTTAGAATACAGAGGGCTGTATTCATCTAAGTAAAACTGGACAAGAGGATCTGAATCGCGTCTTTCCCAAGCATAATTAAAAAAAATCATTCACTCTTCACCAACAGAAGCAAGGACTCCTAGCTTTCCGTAGGCTGCTTTTGAGAGGTGAAGAATACTAGCTTTATTGGAAACAACCACACGCCAAAATGCTACGGATCCATGTGTTGCCTTAAGAACAGTCAGACTTCCCTGTCAAGAGTGGTTTTCTGCTTTGCCAGAGTCCTTGGATTTGGGAAGGATGGAGGAGGGTGTCAGTTAGAGCTCAGACGAATAAAACAGTTCTGTTCTCAATATTTGCCCAGCCTCAAATCTTACAAAAGTAAGTGAAGCTAAGACAAGGTTTTGAGAGACACGTCCTCACCCATTCATTCACACTGCCCAACCTGGAAGGCATATACCTCAAGCAGCTCTCGTCCTGTGTTTATTTTTCCCTGCTTATAAAAATGCCCAGGCCAGCACAGGAAATCAACTTGTGTCCCCAAAGACACAGCTATTGCTACAGAGGTGCACTGTGGACCAAAATCACTTCGCAAAATCTCTGTGACCCCCTGTGCCTACTCTTGGCACCAGACCTGTGTAGCCTGCAGCAGCTCAGGGTCTATACTCAGAATGAGGCAACAGTTGGGAAATGGAGAGTGTGTGCTTTGGCCTCGCGCTGAGAAAAGCTTCCTGCAAAAGATCTGCTGCTATTTCTCTGCACTCCAAACTATTACCCATGATTCTATTGTGTTGCACTTAAATTGACTGGAAGAAAAATGAAAACATAAACAGTGACATCATAGGAGAAGTAGGAACCCTGAACTTTTGGGGACCTGTACCTTTGTAATTGTTTTAGAAGGGGTCATGTTGAAAAGAATCAGTGTCCCCACCCACTGCTTTCTTTCATCTCCCCGCAGCCATCTCCGCGCCATGAACTCTGGGCAGTACTCTGAGATGCCTGTGGAACTCCAGCTCGCTCAGGCACTTACTCCTGTAATCTTCAACGGCGCGTCCCCTCTTCTAGAAACTTACACTGTTCAGTTTCTCTTGGGACGTGGCTCACATTCTCAAGAAGGTGTTTGAACACTTGCCATCTACCCTAGACTCTGGGCTTCTAAGAGGCAATCTAAGCTTCACTGCTGGATCCCACTGTATCTCAGGCAGTGCCTCACCCAGCAGCTACTCAACAAGCATGGAATTAAGGAGAAAAGTGATTCGGCCATGATTGGTTAGGCCACTTCAACCTGCATACTCTACAATGGCTGATTCCTCCAGGTATTGCCTGTCTTAATACCATATGGGTCTATGCATCCTTACCACACTTAAGCTCTAGGACTTTTGTTCTCTCTCTCTCTCTCTCTCTCTCTCTCTCTCTCTCTCTCTCTCTCTCTCTGTTTCCTCCCTATCCCTTTCTCTGATTTATTTTTCGTACAGCATGGATAGATTTATAAGGCAGGGGCCTAAAACTAGCTATGGAATTAATTTTAAAAGGAGCCATAATGAATTTACAAAATACCTACTTTCTATTTGGCACTGTCCTCTGTCTCGTAGGTGACAACTGCCATCAGCCAATGAATGTCACTCCGATCCTTTATATACAGTGTCCAGTGTGTCTGCACAGGCAGAGATGGTGGAGAACACGCGATGTGCAGCATGTGGGACAGCAGACAGATGTCTCTGCCGTGCCATCACCTGACAAGGGACATGTTTAGTTTTCTGTATCTGTTCCCTTAGCAACTGTTGGAGTCAGTTCAACGGAATAAATGTCTGTCAGACACCTTCAAAATGCCAAGCACCAGGCTAGGTGCCAGAGACACAGAATTCTGCCTGACTCCATCAGGCAAATGGAGAGAAGAAGCCACAAGTACTTGGATGGCTGCAATAGAAGGACCACAGTAAGAGCGTCAGTATAGAACAGCAAGTTGTGTAGAAATGGGACAGAGGGTGTCTCCCTCTAGCTGGAAGAGTCAGCTGTTGAGGGAGACTGATGAAAGCTTTAGCAGTGAGGGGACTTTGATGGCCACAGGGGAGCAGCAGTACCGAGAAGGCACCGGGTGTAGAGGCAAGAGTGGGAGAAGAGGCCTGGAGAGGAGCAGCCTAGAGACAGGCACGGGACAGGGTGGGAAAGGGTGCCCACAGTAGCCTGCAGACACCCTCCAAAGCCATGTGTGAGGTTAGCTTCATTCTAGAAAACAATGGGGAGCCAGATAAGATTTTTTTTTTAAATTCTTTCTTTCTTTCGTTTTTCTTTCCTTCCTTCTTTTCTTTCCTTCTTTCTTCATTATTTAATAGGTACAGGGTCTTGCCACACAGTTCAGACTCATAGTAATCCTCCTGTCTCGGCCTCCCCAGTGCTGGGATTATGAGGTCAGCAGCACACCTCCAAGGTTCCAGGCCAGCACGATGTGGTGCCAGGGATTGAACTAGGGTCCTTTTGCTTGCCAAGCAGGCACTTATGCTGCCGAGCTATCTCTCCAGCCCTAGCTGAGATATCATAACAGAGAAATAATATGAACAAAAGTGAATAACGAACTTCTTGAAATGTTTGGTGTCTTCATTCTGTACAACTGTATAAGCATCCTACAATCTAAGGAAACATTCCAGGCATTGGTGTAAGAAGCCAGCTCATCCTAGCTTTCAGTCACTCACTCCCTGCCCTCAAGTAGGTTAATGCCTCAAGCCGGTTCAGTGAACTGAACTGACACATGAAGAACAAACTAACAAAATAGGAAAGCTGAACAGTAAGGGTCCACTGCACTTCACTGCTGAACACAGGTTGGTACATACACACCTCCTCTCCAAGAGGTCCTCTTGACCTCTTGGAGCTGGTTTTAAATTATTATTATCATCAACATCTTGATTTTAAGTAATAGTGATTGCAACAGCAGTTAACAACAATATCAGTACTATCATCCATGTCCTCAGCTACATGTTGAAATATATTATACTTAATCCTCACAAGAAGACAAAGTTGTTATCATCCTCGTTCTACACCTGAGGAAGCTTGGGAAAGTTAAATAATCTGCCCACACCTATTCATCGGGGAAGTCAAACTTGAAATGAGGTATGAATGCAGAGCCCAGAACCTGAGCCGTTTCTGTTGGCCTGCGTCCAGCATCTTTATAATCTGTTGGGTACCTTTACAATCTCCTCCACATACCTAAGTTCTACGAGAGCAATGAACAAATGTTTTCTTTGTACTTCCTTTGGCACTTTACGTATGAACCCAAGAACTTCTTGGTGAATAAATGGCAGCATTGTAAGGCGCTGATAAGGCAGTGTAGAGGAGTTCAGACACAGGCAAAAGCTGCCTTCTAGGCCTCACCCTGAGGAGAGGTGCGTTTCTCAGATTCCAATATGGCCGCCAGTAAGAGAAGACCTAACCTGCTGTTCTTCCCATTCCGATACAACTCCCTCCCAAAATGTGTCAGTCTTGCCCAGCATGGCCAGAAGAGTGACTTCTCTGATGAGGTCAGAAAAGGTATTACAGGGGCTGGTGAGATGACTCAGTGGTCTAAAGCACCTACTTAGAACAAGCTTAGCAAAGCACAGGGACTGCGGTTCAATCCCCCAGCACCACATGCCAGCCAGCCCCGCCCCCTGGTGGGCTGAGATGGCCACACACACACATACACACACACACACACACACACACACACACACACACACACACACAAATAAATAAAATTAAAAAAAAAAAAGAAAGAAAGAAAAGGTATTACAGTGAATCCCTCCCTGATGGGGACGCTGGTTGCCATGCTGTGGTGCCAAGTGGGTGGCCCCATCAAGAGGCCAAAACAATGGTTGGGCACTATCCAACCAGCTATGTGAGTGAGCCATGAAGGAAGTGACTTCCTGAGTCTTAGGGAGCATGTGACTTCAACTTCACGGGCAAGCCAGAGCCTAATCCAGGTAGGTAAGCCGCTGCTGACGTTCTTACCCACAGAAATCTGGAGTAGCAATAAATGGGGATTGTTGTTCCAATCCATTAATTTTGGAGAAGATCTGTTATATATACAGCAATAGACAACTAACACGTGAGACACTGGGAATGAATGCCACAAAAGCAGGCTGGAAACAGAAGCAGCAAAAGAATTCTGGGAATCAAATCACAAATTCAGGAGGGTGGGACCATAGGAAATAAAAAATATAAATATTAGGAAGAACCATCCCACAGAGAACTTTAGAAGTGGGAGAAATTTTAAGGGTTGTCTAGTCCAACCACTCATCAAATTAACATTCTTTAATAAGACCACTTCTAAAATAATAAGACTAAGGCAGAACACTGTGTAAATTTACTCAAGTTGAAGTCTAAAAGAAAGCTGACTGCCCACAGCTCCCCCACACATGGTAAGGCACTAGGAATGATGCAGTTCCCCCTTTTCTGAGTCTGTTTTCCAGAGTTTCACATACTCATCACCAACCATAGTCAAAACTATTCAACAGAGCAACTTCAGATATAAACAAGTCACAGGCTTCAAATAACTTCTTCCCAGCATATTGTTGTAGTAATAGTCATTGCTGCGAGGGTAAGGAGAAAGGACTGGAGTTGTAACATGGACCATATTCTTATAGCTGAACTGAGGAATTCCTGAAAGCAATTTAAATAAGAAGTAGAGGGAGAGCAGGAGGAAGAGAGGCAGAAGTGAAAGAAGGAAGAAGAGAAGAAGAAGGTTTTAATGTTAAATGGAGTCAACCAGACATATGCAATTAAATATTGCATTGTTTCTCTCACGTGAAATACCCAAAGGGTAAAAATAAGAGCAAGATGGAGGACAGGTATTGGGAAGTAGGAAGAACATGTTCAAGTGGGAAGGGGAAGAAGAGGGAAGAGGGGAAGAGACGGAAGGGAAAGGGATTAGAAAAAGTGAATGGAAGGGAGAAATGGAGACAAAGCTTTTGTAGGGCTAGAGAGATAGCTCTGCGGACAAAGAGCTTGCTTTGGCAAGTGCATGGACCAGGGTTTGATCCCTGGCACCACATACTGTGCCGGCCTTGTCCCCACAGTGTGCTGAGCCGGTGATAGTGACAGAGTCTGGGTGTGGTGGCACACGCCTGTGATCCCAGCACTGGGGAGGTTGGGACAGGAGGATCACTATGTGTCTGAGCTGCATAGCGAGACCCTGTACCAAAATACATAAATGACAAAAAACAAAACATGAAATGAAGCTTTTGTAAATGGGAAAGAAAAGAAGGGTAGAAGGGATGGTAGGGGACTGTGAACAAAAAAAGGATTAAGACATCAAGTGCAGGGACAGATGCCCTACAACGAATGGCATCACGACATATGGCAAGTATGTATTAACAAAAATGAAGAAGAGGAAGAAGAAAAGGTGGAGGAGGGGGCGGGGAACATGGCATGGGGGAAGAAATCATTTTGTTGAAATGCTGCGTGGGGGACACTGTTCTTAAACACATCTGATCTTGCCCCCCCCCAACAATTCTATGTCCTCAAATTATTTTAGTTCTATTTTTTCTTCTTGTTTCTCTTTTTCATATTCTCTTGATCTGAGGTAGAAAAAAACTGGGAAACCATAGAGAAGATGGATGAAGGCATCCAGCAAGTACCTAAACTCCAGATGAGGAGAGGTACAGCTTATGGTAAGGGGTCCAGCAAGGTCGAACAAGGAGAGAAGCCATTTAGATCAGGGCTTTCCTACTGCTGAGCACATCAGGCTATACTTCCTGAGGTCCTTATTAGTGAACCCCTATTCAAAGAGAGTAGGCACTGAGATGAAAAATGTTAACATCTACAATATTCTCTGCCCCAAGATATGATCTTTTCCTGGTCCTAGAGCTGAAATTCCTGGTTGCAGAGTTTCTTTTAGAGGACAGTAGGGCATCTAAGACTTCCACCAGGGGAAAGGTTCTCCTTCCTTATTCCGCATCCAAGGAGATACAGGCACTGGCCTTGAACCAAGTGCGAAGACAAGGAAACCTGTTGTGGAGTAGTCGCCTATAACGCGTGCTACTGTGCTCACAGCTGCATTAGGGAAAGAAGAACGTTCAGGTCAGCACGAGAGGAGAATAAGCTAGTGACCATGGCCCACAATGCCCATTCTTTACAAAGAAGTCATGAAAAGTCACACGCTAGGCTAAGGGTATGAACGAGAACTCTGAACAGTTGTCAGAGTAGTAACACAGCGAATCATCCCGCCAGGAACACATAACATAGTTCAGTAAGAAAGAGAGAGATACATGGCTTGGATATTTGGAGCATATGACACATACCAATGAAAGGCCTGTAGGGTGAGGTCAAAGCATCTTACTTAGCACCTCTAAGGACAGAAAACCTAGACCTTCAACGAACACCTCATGGCATCACTAATGCACAGGAAAAGGGAACCAAGAGGAAAATCCAGCAATGTTCACCAAGGTCACAGACACACGGGGCCAATAAAACATGCCGGAAATGAATTAAGATGATGGCCAAGTTTTGTAGAGAAGAATGGTCAAGAAAGGTCTTCCTCAGACAGAAACAATCCCACTTCTTGCAGGAACAGTCTTCCTGGACTGGTGGAAGGCAGTCTGATTTGTATGTGGCTGCTCTGCCACCCAAGCCACAGGATCAGAGAAAGTAATTACTATGACTTAGTGATAGCAGATTCCTAAGGACACATTCTAGAGCAAAGAAACTCATCCTGCACGTCTTAGAATTTCCTCAGCTCAAGCACCAGGCCTGTGTACAGCCAGGGCTGGGCTAATATGGGGACTGATGAGCACACGACCCATGTCCAACCCTTCAAGGAGTTCACAATCAAAGGGATCTGGTCCCAGGCATGGCCCCTGCTCTGAGTTCTTACCATCATTGAAGCTGTCGCTGGGAGTCACGTGGGTGAACGGGGACTGGGCCGGGGGCTCCTCGCACAGGGAGTAGCTATGCTCAGCCTGGATGAGGGGCGCCGGGGATGTCGGGGATGGCTCCACATCCATGGACACACTCTTCTCTGAGAGGAAAGGGTCATTCAGGAGCTGGCCCAGGACATTCTGGGAAAACTCATCCAGCAGTTCTGAGAAGTGCTGTAGGAAACAAAGGAAGAACAAGTCAGTTTTCCTTGATCAAGTTCTGATATTTACTCTGCAAATAAACTCTTCAGGCCAATATAGCAACCACGGGGATGTGTGAAGTCTCTCACTCACAATGCCAGCTGCCTACGTCTGGCTGGTACACCGCCTTAGCATTGAGCAGCTTACAATCAGTATAACATTACTGCTTGCTCTGCAGTAGGCTGGGAGGGTAGGTGAGCGGATTCTTTTGGCATTTCCTGATACAGCCACCTTGATCTGCTGGGTCAGCCAGGATCTGTGTGACAATCTGCCACACCTTATATGGGCAACATCTCCAAGTAAGTTATCCTATGGGCAATATCTCCAAGTAAGCGCTATAGCATGGGGCAGGCATCATAGTAGGGGGACAGGATCAAAGGCACTGAGAGAAGTGATTGTCCCCATTGTCTCTCAAGGCCCCATCTGTTAAAGATTTGGTCCCAACCTATCTGTGGTACTACTGGAAAGCAGTGGAATCTCTAAGAGCCAGAGAGGTCTTCACTGGAGAGTCCCTTTCATGGGGGGCCACTGTCTCTTCTTCCTTCTCTCATTTTTTTCTCAGCCATGAGGTAAGGGGCTGTGCAATCCTACTACCCACACACCCATGATGTCCTAGTACAGGTGCAAAGCCATAGGGCCAACAAGTTCCAGACTGAAACCCTAAAACTCTGAGCCCAAATAGCTCTGTCTCTTTATAAAACCATTAAGTCCGGCATTTGTTACAAAACAGATAGTTCTTTCTATTCCTCCACTGCCTGGATGTGGCTCTTCTCTAATTGTCCCTTAATCTCTGTCACCACTCCTCTGGCCCCAACACGCCACGAGCATAATAAGAGATGGTCCCTTATAATCCTGGGGGTCCTGTTCTTCCATTCCTCCCTAAAGGACCAGAAGACCCCTCCACCCTCCTACCTCAATGCCGATGTGTTTGTTATCTGGGGACCTGCGAGGCAGGGTTTCTCCCCTAGCACTAGTACCTTACTGAGCTGGATAATCTCTTGCAGGGTGTGAGAGGTCTCTCTTCATACTGTAGAATATGCAGTATCATCCCTGGCCACACCCCATGAGAAGCCAGCAGGTATGAAACCAAAAATGTTTCATTTAGTGATAGTTGGGGTAAACTGAAAGTTCTTGGGATTCACACATCCATGTGTGTAGTCAAGTCCTACCATGAGCCAAAGAAGCAGTGATGAAGTGAAAATTAACACAGAAAGAGAAGGTGAAGCTCTAGGATGAAGAGAGGTTAAGATAGATTTTTCTCTTACTAGAGAGAGGCAGACAGCAGAGAATAGCTTCCTGCAGGCTGAGTCCCTAGGGGTCAGAAGGCTGGGTTCTACCCACACAGTAAGCACAGGACATGGCTGCAAACATCCGGGTTAGAATACCGGGACAACGCTGCGGGCCCTGAGCACAGGTGTCTAAGAGAAGGAGAGGGTGGCTGGGAGAGATGGCTCTGAGCCCAAACTCGGCTGGGCCCCAGAGGTCATTAGGAATATGTTAGGCAGCTGTTCCCAAATGCCAAGTGCTTGCCTCAAGATTCCCTGGGGAGTTCACTGATCTTCTGCGATAAACTTTGTTAAGTATTCAAAAAAATGAAGAAAAGTATTGTGAGCATTCTGCATCCATTCCTTTTTATTTTTTTATGTATTAAGTACATGACCCACAGGGTCTCACTACACGGATCAGACTAGTAGTTATCCTCCTGCTTTCAGCCGCCCAAGCGCTGGGATACAGGCGTGTGCCACCACGCTCAGTCTCAACTGCAGTCTCAGCACACCCTGGAGACTGGATTGGCACAGCATGCTGGGAATCATTCCTTTTTATTTTTTATTTATTATTTTTTAAATGAAATGCATGCTTTATTGGAGGACAGGTGTGCTCTGTTTTTCATGGGGTTTCCCATAGGGCAGCCAGTTCCTTTCTTTTTTTTTTTTAGTTTTCTTTTCAAAATTTTATTGATAAATAGATAACAATGAGACAGTTTCAAATCAAATCGGAAGTACAGTTTCAACAAATAATACACTGCATATATTCTTCTTAG